>NW_026909011.1:0-229000 GCF_033115175.1 Lepus europaeus | reverse complement strand
CTTGGGCCCTGTGGTGAGGCTGTGCAATCTGCCCATTGCCCAGGGGCCAGCTTACCAACTTGACCATCACTTGCCATCTCTGGAGAATTCCACCTGTGCGTAACCAGGTAGACAATCTACTCACATACTCTTGACTATAAAAGCAATGCTCTCGGGGTAAATGCCAGGTAACCATCCTCAGGCACCCCCTCACCTCATTCCACATCCCATTGCTCTCCTATGCCTGCTCCCCAAATAAGCCCAGCCTCACACCCACTACACTTGCTGTTCCCTCTGCCTGGAATGCTTTTCCCATTGCTGCTTCCCAAGCTGCGCCTGCTTACCCATCACCATTCAGCTGAAATGTCATACCTAGGAGAGGCCCTCCTTCCCTCTCTCCCATACCATCTTACTGTCCTACCTTCCTGAGAATACATCAGTACCTGAAATGATCTCACTGCTTGTTCCTTTGGTTTTCTTTATGGTCTGTCTCCCGTTTGGAGAATAATAATGTAAGTTGTTTAAGAATAAATGTCTCAGCAGTTCTGTCCATTGCTCTGTCTCTGGTGTCTGGGACAGAGCCTGAAGCCCAATAACAGGTGCACGACAGATGCCTGCTCAAGGCAAGACTGGGATACACGAGGGGACTTGCAGAAGTTTGGGGAGGGGTGGGCATTTAGCCTAGTGGTTAAGGCACAGCGTAGGAGGCCCTCATTCCATGTCGCAGTGCCTGGGTTTGAGCCTGCCTCTGGCTCCTGACCCTAAGCTTCCTGCTAGTACCTTTCCCGGGGGGCAGCAGGTGATGGTTCAAGTGAAGCCACCCACATGTGGCTTCAGACTACGATTAGCTTCAGTGGGGCCCTGGTCCCAGCCATTGTGGGCATTTGGGGTGTGAACCAGCAGATGCGAGCGAGCTCTCTCTCTGCTTCTCAAGGAAATAATAATTATTAAAAAGTTTAAAGTCCATGGAAAAATTGAATTGAAAGATGCTTATTTTTTGCATTTTTTTTTCCTACTCTGTGTTCCCATGAACTTAGGAAGACTCCCTCCTACTACTGCAGTTGAGAGGATATGGCAGTCTGAGTACGATGGGAGTGAGCAGCTGGCAAAGTCACGCACTGACCACGAGGACCCTGAGCCACAGCAGTTTGTGCTTGCGTTCTCTGCTACCTACGGCAGTAACAGTGCACGTCTACATATGTAGACAGACAGAGCGCCAGCTCTGCCTGCCTACCTTTCCCCACTAAACTCTGACCCAGGGTGAAGTCACTCCCTCTGGGGAGCCTTCCTGGACGCCAGTCCCCTCCTCCCTTCCCCCCATGCTTTGTCCTCACTTCTCAGCTGCTCTGTGCCATCGAGGGGCTATGTGGGGTATCAGACCCCAGCCTCACTGACCTGGGGACACCGGCATCTAGCACCCAGCCCACGTGCTCATCAAAGTGTGTTGAGATGAATACAGGAGGGAGGGACCCAGGTGCGAGTGAGGACAATGGCATGAATAACTGATGGAAAGTGTCCCAAGGGCCACCGGAGCCCTGAGCTCATGGCACAAGGCCATGGCCAATCCCTACCTGTGGACGATCCCCAGAAACATCCATGGTCTTGGCATCGGCATCCTCAGTCGACTCAAAATCTTCCGAGTAGTCCACGGGGGGTTCGATGTGGAGCCTCGAGCCGGCTTCTGTTCGGATCTGCACCGATCTCTATGCACAAAAATTGAGACAGATTCAGAGATGGGGGTAGTGAATGTCTGTGTTCCTCCCAGGGACGTGGACTAGCACGGGAGGGGCTGAGCACAGGAGTCTGGCGCAGCTGGGGGGTCTCACACAGGCCGGCACCATGTGGGTCGGGCCACCTGGGCTTAGAAGTCTTCACTGCCTCTTATTGGAATTTCCCAAGTATGTGCCGCAGAATTCTTAAAAACAACCTTTCTGGGGCTGGCGCTGTGGCACAGTGGTGCAGTGGCGCTGTGGCGCAGTGGGTTAAAGCCCTGGCCTGCAGTGCTGGTATCCCATATGGGCACCGGTTCTAGTCCCAGCTTCTCCTCTTCCAATCCAGCTCTCTGCTATGGTCTGGGAAGGAAGTGGAGGATGGCCCAAGTCCTTGGGCCCCTGCACTCGCATGGAAGACCCGGAAGAAGCTCCTGGCTTCAGATCGGCCCAGCTCCAGCCATTGCAGCCATCTGGGGAGTGAACCAGTGGATGGAAGACCTCTCTCTCTGTCTCTACCTCTCTCTGTAACTCTGTCTTTCAAATAAATAAAATAAATCTTTTTTTAAAAAAAAAAACCCTTTCCATTTGAGATGATCAGGCCTTTGGGAAGTATTCAGCTTCTCAAAAAGGGCCTTGTGAGCAAGTGATTTTGATCATTTTTTGGGGGCGGCACTTTTGGCATAGCAGGTAAGGCTGTCACCTACAGTGCCAGCATCCCATATGGGTGCCAGTTCAAGTCCTGCTGCTCCACTTCCAATCCAGCTCTCTGCTGTGGCCTTGGGCCCCTGTACCCACGTGGGAAACCTCGAGGAAGCTCCTGGCTCCTGGCTTTGGATCAGCTCAGCTGTTAACGGTCATTTGGGGAGTGAACCAGCAGATAGAAGACCTCTCTCTCTCTCTCTCTCTCTCTCTCTCTCTCTCTCTCTCTCCTGCCTCTGCTTTTCTGTAATTCTGCCTTTCAAATAAATAAATAAATAATCTTAAAAAAAAGATCATTTTGTGAGTTCAAGATCAGCCTAGGTTTTGTCTCTCCACTCCGGGCTCACCCCATGATCATCGTCCACACCTCCTACGAGCAGCCTACGTGGATGCCAGCCCATGGGGCCTCCTGAGCCTGAACAACAACCTGCAAACCAGAAGCTGAAATAAACCTTCTCTTTCCCAAGACACTGTTCTGGGCTGCTTTGTTTAGAGCAACACAAAGCAGAATTAATACACCTGGTGTGGCAGGCTGTGGGCTGACACCCAATATCCATGTCCCCTTCTCCTCCTGCACTGAGTTCCCAGAATCCCCTGCGGCTGGGCAGGAGCCCCGAGGTGCAGGTAGGAGGCAGGATGGGTGCCTGTTCTAGGCTGTGCCCTTAAAAGGAAGAAGCTGGGCTCCCCTGGCCCTGGGTGGAGGAGGCAGTGAGCTGTCCGGGGCTGTGGGGAGGGAGGGACATCTGGAAGATGCCACGGCACAGAGTTGGTGCCTGGCTTCTCCCATGATCCCCGGGCTGCCTGCTCCTGCCTCAGCCGTGTCCTGCCAGAGACATGAGCTTCTGTGCTGCTCAAGCCTGCGTGACCGGGGCCCTGCTGTGAGAGCAGCCAGGCCTGTGCCCTCATGGAGAAAGGCAGAGTCCTCTGTGATGCAGCCCATGGCCCCACTTCTGATTCCTGGGCACGCACTCGCACGCCTGGCAATCGGGCCAAACAGAACCACCTGCAGCCGAGGAGCGCCCATCAGGAAATACCTCCACCTCCCCCTCCTGACTCGGAACACATGTGTGGCCCAAGCGTGGGAGTGAGAGTCAGGTCTGGCTGATCAGCCCATCCACCTCTCACAACAGGCCCTAGCCTGCAGATTCCGAGATGGGCCTGGAGCCACGGCAGCCAAGGAGGATGGCCCTGGGACTCCTGCTAGAGCCACGGGGAGGAGCTCTCTGCTGTAGGAGTGGTAAAGTGTGCCAGCAGCTGCTAAGGGCCGTCCTGTCCTAACACAGAGAGGAGAGGAGCTGACAGGCTGAAGTGGAGTTCTGATGAATTTGTGTAGATGCCCTGGATCCAGCTGCACCTGAAGCAAGTCCAGTGACCCTTTCTCTTTGGCTTAGACCAACATAAATAGCAATTATGTTCCTTCTGACAGTCTTGACCCTCACCTGTGCCCTAACCTCTCCGACCCCTGTGCCTTTGCTCATGCTGTTCACCCAATTTGAATGCCCTTCTCCCAAATCTCTTCCACGTACCCAAATCCTAGGTAAGTTTGGAGACAGCGCTCTCTGCCCACACAACAGCTGTCCACTGCCTGATTCTGTGGAGGTGGCAAGATGCCTGAGGACAAGGAAGAAAGCCACATTTCAGGGTGGCCCGGAGGAAAAACAGAGGAAGCCTGGGTTGCTGGTGGCACCAACCACCCGTCTCCTACAGGCTGCCTGCCTCCACACGGCAGTCTGAGCCGTCATGGTTACTTACAGGGGAACTCAAGTCCAGTGACACTCCTGTGGCTGTATCACAGTGGGCCATGCGTGGTGAACAGCCTGAGATCTAACCTCAGGCAGATTGGCTCAGTTCCCGGAACCCTGATGCTAACTCCCTGTATGACCTAGGCAGGGCACGTCCCCTGACACCCCAGGCACCAGCTTCCCCATGTGCCAAAGCGGCACTCACGCTGTGAGGACGATACACAAGGGAGCAGGCTGGGGCTGGAGAGGCACCCACTCATGTGCCAACAGCTCTGCACAGGTGCCCGGACCTCCCCCTACCAAAGGAGGGGACACATTTCCTCCAACATGGACCCTAAAAGCAAGCCAACAACATCATCCACTCATCAGCTGGAGAAACTGCCGCGTGTTCCCAGGCTGGAGGCAGATCTGGCTGTGAGCAGGGCCCAGACTGGTGTGGGGTGAGCGTGGTGCCCAGGGCGCTATTGGAAATGGCCTCACTCTTGGGTGCCAACGTGCACGTATGCAAATCTGACTATGAGACCCCCTCAGATCTGCGCAAGGCGCCTTGCCTGTGCTTGTCCTGGTCCTGTGGCTGAGTGGTAGAAGACACAGAGCCCGAGTCCTGACTCCAGAACCCGAGTTCAAGGCAAGTCAGGCGTTACTTTCCCCGAGGCCCTGGCAAGACCCTTCCACCCCGTGTGAGGTTCCGCTTCCCCACATGCTTAGGAAATGTAGCATGTTGGAGCCTTATGGCCCCACACGACCTGCAACTCAGGCCAGGGCTCTCTTCTTCTTCAAATTCATTCATTTAATCTACTTATTTTAGGGGTAGAGAGGTAGGCAGCAAAAGATCTCCTATCTGCTGATTTAATCCCCAAATGCCCACAATAGCCAGGGCTGGGCCAGCCAGGAGCCCAGAACTCCATCCGGGTCTCTCACATGAGTGGCAGGGACCCAAGTACTTGGGTCAACACCTGCTGCCACCCAGGGTGCACATTAGGAGGAAGCTGGATGGGAAGCAGAGTTGGGACTTGAACCAGACATGGTAACACAGGACGTGAGCGTCCCAGCTGGTGGCTTAACCCCTGTGCCAAACGTCCACGGAGTGATCAAAGCTCACGCTGTGGCACGCCTCCTGCTCCCCTCAGTGCTGCCACTGCAGCTGCCATGTCACCCAATACTCCACGGTGCATTCGCTCACGACACACCCCCAGGGGAAAATGAGGCCCAAGGACATTAGGTGCTCATCCAAGGTCGCCCCACTAAGAAGCCACGGAGCCTAGTGTTAAACCCCAGTGGCGTGGCTCCAGAGGCCAGACAACCCACCGCGACCGGCCAGCTTTTCCTGTAAACGGCTGGAGAGTACACATCTCACACCCTGCCAGTGTGTGCTCGCTGCTGTAATACTCAACTGTCCCACTGTAGCTCGAACACAGCCCCAGACAAAGCCGAAACAAATGGGCTGGCCAGGTTCCAATCACACTTGGTTTATAAGAACAGGCTGAGGCCGGATTCGGCCCGGGGACTGCAGTTTGCCAACCAATCCCTGTTCTAAGCCACCATAGGACACTGCCTCAGCAGGCCCAAGAGGGATAAATGTGCCCCACCTGGCGACAGCAGAGACCAAGCGGGATTAGAGAATTGCCTGCGAAGATCTGAGGTACAGGAGGCAGGCAGCGGGTAAGCCACAGATGACTCAGGGCAAAGAGCTTGGAACGAGAGAGTGCAAGGGGCTGGAAAAGCAGCTGGGAAGTCTCTGTGAACAGAGAGAAGAGGTGCAGAAGGAAGGTACCATTGTTTGCTTCCAGAACCTTCCAGAAGCCCCTCTGGACTCTGAGTGCCCTGTGCCGTTCCCTCCACCTCCTCCCACTCTGCTGTGCCCTCCTGACCACGTGCTTGGCTGCCCTGGGCTCTGGCACCAAGTGACACGTGGCTTTCTCCCGGGCTCTGCCCACTCGCTCTCAGAGCCGAGCAAGTGCCAGCAGCAAGATCTGAGGAGGGAAGCACCTCACAGGGCGCAGGTCCCCTGGAGGCTTCCAGGCCAGGACACTCCTGGAGGCACCCTGCCTCAGCCAGGATGAGGCTGTAAAGACTCTGACTTCACTGCTGAGATGGACTCCCTGGGACATGTTCAACAAGCGCCCCCCCTCCTCTGCAGGAACCCCTAGTAATGTCCAAATGCCAGGAGCCTTCTGGGGGAGGGGGAGTGTGAGGAAGAGGGGGGAGGGCCTGTAGGTTTGAGCCCAGGCCTAAGGAGGAGCCTGACTCCCCAGCACCAGCCAGTGCCTCAGGTGGGGCCCGGCCCCTCCCGCGGGGTTCTGATCTTTGGTCTAGAAAGGGAGCGGCCTTGACTAGGGCCTTGGGACTTATGAAGATGGCAGAATTTCAGTGCCCCTGGCCCCTCGCCTTAGGAGTCAGCAGGTGCATTTTAACAATAGAACCACTGTGTCTGGCTGTCTGGCACGCAATGCCCTGTGTCCTAGCAAAACACCCTGCTCTTCTGGGAAATCCTCTCCTCACTCCTTGGCCTGCTAATCCAAGTGGAACTGAGTTCCCTCCCAGGGGCGGACGGAGCTGTGACGCAGGCCTGGTCAATCAGAGCATGGTTCATGGTGACTGGTTCAGGGGAACCCAAGAAAGGCAACAACA
Organism: Lepus europaeus; assembly: GCF_033115175.1. Lineage (NCBI taxonomy): Eukaryota > Metazoa > Chordata > Mammalia > Lagomorpha > Leporidae > Lepus > Lepus europaeus. Next base: position 222,237 of record NW_026909011.1, on the reverse strand, counting down.
GGCGTCAGATCGGAAGCGGGAGCTTCTGGTAACTCCCGGTACTCCACGGGGCACAGGAGGAAAAGCAGAGCTGAAAGCAATGCGTCCTCTGACGTGGTCTGAGCCACTGGGCCCAGCCACAGCTGAACGTAGGAGAGCAAGTCATGGAACCGGGATGGGGCCAGGCAGTGGGTGCAGCTAAGACAATGCCTGGGAAGCCCGCGTCCCATGTCAGAGCGCCTGCTTTGCTCCCAGGCCTCTCCACTTGCCATCACAGCTTCCTGCTAACACGCACCCTGGCAGGCAGCTCGAGAGGACTCAAGGGCTCGGGTCCCTGCCACCCACGTAGGAGACCTGGATGGAGTTCCAGGCTCCAGTCTTCAGCCTGGCCCAGCATCAGGGGATGGATGATCTCTGTTTTTCTCTCTCTCTGTCTGTCTTTCCCTTAAAATGAAAATAAATTTGAGAGAGAGAGAGTTGGGAAGAAGACAGCTTTGCCTCTGATTTGAATTTTAAAATACAGGGAAGGGCTCCAGCACTCCAGGAGAGGGCCCAGGTATCTTTTGCTTCTGCAGTTTTCCCAGCCTCGCCTCCCAGCGGTTCAACAACACCCTGGTTTCACCAACATCACCAAGGGGCAAACGCAGGTTTGCAGTGGGCATTCAGGCCCAGAGTCGGCAAAGTCCTCACTGAGCACTGACTGCACAGAAGCTTCTGGAAGCATGGCAAGACGGCGAAGAACACCTAAACACCGAGGCCCTGCCCTGCACCCACAACGGAAGAATGTGCTTATGAAGCGACATATAAAAAAATGACCAGGGTCCAGAAAGAGTGTCTCATGCTGAGTGGGTGCCTGAGGAGGGAGGGAAGAGTAGACAGAGCCACCATCTGGCCCGCTCGCCCGCCGCCAGCCCTGGGGAGGCCCTGGGAGGAGACAGGCAGGTTCTCACTCGGCCCGCACGAGCAGGCCTGCTCTCCCTGCCTCCCACCCTCCACACGCCCTTGCACGGCATGGTGACTTCGATCCTGGCTGGCTCCCTGCCTGGCACGCTGCTCCACCAGGAGTGGGCGTTCCCAAGCGGCTGCTCTTTCCTGCCTACTCGCAGCGCCCAGACCTGGGCGGACTCTTGAGACGTCTGCAAAGGGGGAGGCTTTCAGAACCCTGCCACCCAAATCCTCACGTCCCCGCTGGCCGGCCCAAGGCCACGCTCGGCCCAGTGCACACTCAGGGTTATCTGTATCTGCCGCCCCTCTCTGCAGCGGGCTCTAAGCTTACTGTCAAGTACCATAAGAAAAAAAAAAAGAGCAAAGCTGGGGGCGGCCCTGTAGGGTTGTGCAGGTTGTGCGCTATGTCAATGGCTCCCTCTAGAGGTAGAAGGGTCCTGACACCGGGGACCAAGGCAGGCCTGGGGTGGGGAGCGCCTCGCTTGATCTGTCCTTCCCGTATTTGTCTGATCTCCTCCAAGTAACAGCGCTTGCTGCGCGGACAGTCTGTGTTGGGCAAGGTCACGGGAAAGGCCGACGCTTATTGTCCTCACTGTGGGGGTTTCGCAGCTCAGAAAGAGAAAGAGGATGGCAAAGGAAAGGGCCCCCACTGCTTCACATTTGCACCGGCGAGCTTTCCAGAAGGTACTTCGGCCGCCTTGGCCACAACAAGAAACCGGATGTGGCAGAGGAGGGGGAGCAGAGCCTCTGCTTTAATCATCGCAATGAACTTGCTTTTGAGACCTTTAAGGAAAGCCCACCCCACAGTAAATTGTGGAAGGCCAATCCCTTCACTACCAATTTAATGCTGGGCGCCGCCGACGTTCATCAAATCTGACAGCATTTTGGTAAACGACGGCTGTGTTGATTAGGCCGCTGTCCACCCAAGTATTACAAGGCTGAGGAAGCCATAAATCTTAATCCACTGATAGCAGCAGAAAGATCTAAGGCCTGGAAGTGGGGGTGGGGGTGGGGGTGGGGGGGAAGGACAGTAGGAGCAAGAGCCCATTTATCACCACAGCCTATTCCACGGCCAAAGTGGCAGCCTGGAAGCCTGCACGGCCGCCACCATTAACCTCCAGAGCCCTGGCATCGGGGTGTTGGGAAAGGGTGTTAGCGGCACGGGTGTCTGAATGACTTGGTGATCCGGGGACCTTTAGGCCTGGGCACCTGTGAGGCAGCTCTACCCCAGAGGGCTCCCTTAGTGCTGTGCAAGACCATCAGAAGGGAAACCTGCGCCACAGGAAGAGGCTAACGTACTGTGTGTGGTCCGTGACCCTGGGATGTGGGGTGCCACAGAGTTCTGGGGAGCCAGTAGAGGAGGGAAGAGGGTGAGCTGGGAGGGGTGGGTAACACAGGGCTGGCTGGAAATACAGCTGCGACTCCAGGCACTTGCTGTGTATTGGGACCACTGTGTCATACCACTGTGTCCCTTGTCATCCCAGCTGTGCCTAAATGGAGTGATCAGTCCTGCTGGTACTCCTGGTGGGCACTGTCATTGGGAGAAGCCCCCAGACTGGGAGAAGGCTGTGGTCTCTCTCCAGAGGGCGTGGCTTTTGAGAACTGGTCACTGGGCATTGGGGATTTTGCTGCCTAACCACTCCGCCCACCCCTGGCTGCCTCTGAGGGTGGCGGGGCCCATGAGGAAGGGGCTAGGACAAAGAGACTGTCTATGTGCCCCACAGCACCCTGCTTCTCAGGGACCAGCCCAGCCCCCTCTCCCTCGTGACAGTGACATCGGCGTGGTGGGCACACCAAGTCTATTTGTGCCATCCTGGCTCTCGTCTCCTCCGGGAGAAGCTCTGGGCCCACAGTGCCTGCTTCACGGGCAGCTCGAGGGCCAGGGGGCTTTGCCTCGGACAACCTGGCCCCAGCTCCAGCTGCAGCCGCAGACGCAGGAGTGAGCAGCACACCCAGGCTGTGCGCCCGAGGAACGAAGAGGGGCTGGCAGAGTCAGGTGGTCTCGCTCTTGGAAAATGTCAACTACCGCATATTGAGGGAGTGAAAACCTGACATGGAGCAGGTGCGGGGGGCCAGAGAACAGAGGCCGGAGAGTGGGGGGCTGCGCCGGGAGGTGGAGAGAAGAGAGCTGCGTTTGGCTCCCAGCGCCCTCTGCAAAGTGCTTCCTGCACACAGCAGCTGGGAACCATCCCTGAAGCACCCAGACGTGGCCTCCTCTTTCAACCCTCTGGGGCAGCTCCTCACATCTGGATTAAAATCCAAGCTCCTTGTGGTTGTCTTCCAGGTACTGTGTGATCCAGCCCCGCCCATCTATGACCCCAAAGCCCCCCGCGCCCTCTCCACTGCAGTGTACTGGTCATGCCCGCTGCCTGCCCTAGCCCCTTCCACTGCCCGCCCCCCACTGTGCCTTCTACCTGGGGCACACTCCCCTGTAGCTCCCTGGGGCTGCCACGGGCTGCCGCGCAGTCTCCGCGCAGCCAGGGCCCCGGGGGACGAAGCTGCGGCAGACGCGTGTGTTTTCTCTCCTTGTGTATCAACGTGCTTGCCCTTGGCCTCCTACCAACTCCCTGTAGCAGGAGCTCCAGGGGCGCAGGGCCCAGGCCAGCCACACTTGCCTGCTGCGACCCCAGCACCCATCCTGTGCCCCAACCTTAGGAGGGGCACCAGGACAAGCCCGGAGGGAAGGGCCGAGTGGGTACAGGGCCCTGCTGCAGCGAGGAGCCCCGGGGTCTCCAGGCCAGCTGCCCTCCCCGTCCAGACCCGATGGAATCCAGCAGTGGTCAGGCCTCTTATTCACAAGGCACTGGCGAGGCACTGGCCCAGCCGATCCTTAGCGACTCTACCCAGGGCAGGCGATGTTACCGACTCTGCTCCACAAAGCACAAGGTGACACAACTTACCTGAGACCGCTCAACTACTGGGGGGTGGAGCCACGGCCTTGAACCCAGGCTGCTCTTGACAATTTCTCGGGTGTACGTGCCACCTGCCCCAGGTGCTCCCACCCTGACACTGCAGACAGTCCCTCTCTGATGGACCACCCCTTTCCCACACTGCACACTGCACACAGCCTTCACAGCAACCACGGGACCAAAGCCGAGAGAGGTTGTGTCGCCTAACAGGGCACACAGCTGGGTTAGCAAGGCGCATGGCTCAGAGATGCTGTGTTACCTGCTCCAGGACACACAGTTAATAAGTGTCCAAAGCCTATTCCCTCCCACTGTCTGGGGACCCCAAAACCCAAATGCCCCCATGAGCCAGTGGGAAATGGAAACCTGGAAGGAGAAAGGCAGCGGCCCAAGCCTGAGAATAAACTGCAATGGCCACAGGCCTCAGCTTCGGGGCTCTAAGGGAGTGGTGGGGCCTGCGGCCAACAAGAGGCCTTGTGCCCTGCTCCCAGGGGACGACTGCTGGTGGCTGCCTAACACTAGGACAGCCCAGCTTGGGAGCCACAACTTCCATTTTTCCAAGGAAATAGGACTCCAGATATTTTCTATACAAAATCTTTCGGGGCCAGTGTTGTGGTGTAGCAGGTAAAGCCACGACCTGAGACACTGGCATACCATATGGGCACCGGTCTAGTCCCAGCTGCTCTACTTCCAATCCAGCTCCCTGCTAATGGCCTAGGAAAAGCAGCGGAGGATGGCCCAAGTGTTTGGGCCCCTGCCATTCACATGGGAGACTTGGATGAAACTCCTGGCTCCTGGCTTCAGCCTAGACACCACTGACCATTACAGCCATCTGGGGAATTAGGAACCAGCGGATGGAAGATCTCTCTGTCTCTCCCTCTCTCGCTATAACTCTTTCAAAGTTAAAAAAAAAAAAAAAAAAAAACTTAAACAACAACTTTGAAATATAAATGTTGGCAGGAACCGAGGTCTTTGTTACACTGCGGGCACCACGCATGATCTGGAGGCAAGTGTGCCCATCATCCTCAAGCTGCTGACTTCCAGGCTCCAGCAGGCCATATGCTTTACATAACCGTCACACCCTCCTCCCGGCTGGGCAGCCTCCCCACGGGGTCACAGCCAGCACTCCCAGGGCAGGAGCTGAGCCTTCTTTGATTTTTTTTCTGTAACTCCAGAGCCTAGCACGGTGCCTGGGCCCTGGCAGGTGAAATTAGTGGATGATTTTGTTCACGAAATGAATGCTCCCTCCATCCAGTCCCCATTTGTCTAAATCTCTGGGAGCCACATTTGGGTGGCCTAGAGCCCATGGCAGGGGAAGGGCATTAGGCTTTGTGCCACTCTCCTCCTAGGGGGCCCGGCTGATTGGTAGAGATCAGAGAGCCAAACGCGGTACTTCTCAGTTTCCCTTGGGCTCCAGGTATGATTTAGGGTCACCAATCAGGTGGCCTCACAAGACAGGGAAAGCAGAAGTGAGGAAAGGAGGGGACAGACGCAGGCTGTTTCAGTGCTGAGCACAGGTGGCCAGGCCGTGGGCAGGGTCTTCCTTCCAGGGCAGTGCTCACAGGCACAGGGACATCTTGAGGCCAAAGGTTGGCTTCCTGATTCCCAGACAGCAGCTCAGGAGACCTTCTGCTTCTGGTCCCCGCCAGGCAGCTGACGGCTAAGTGGCTTCCCTCCCATCATCATTCCTGCAGGCTCAGCTCAGAGCCCACTCCTCACGCTGGCCCAAGGCTTGTGCCAGCACCCGGATTCTCTGCACCACAGCCCTTTCTGCTTAAAATAGCCGGAGTGGTCTCTTCGGGCAGGCACTGAGTGACCCCGACTGATGGAGTGCAGAAGGACAATCACAGCCCTCGGAGCCTCGGGAAGCCAGGAAATTAGGCATGATTAGGTGCTGCGAAGCGAGGACCTCAAGGAGAGGCTGGGGAAGGACGCTAATTAATCCGAGGCCAAGTCTTTTAAATGGCGCGGAGTCTGGGGCCGGCCATGAAGTCACAGCCAGGAAGACACAAATATGGCTCCTGATAATAGAAGGCACTCAGAACCACTCCAAGAACTGTCAGGAGTGAGAGGTGGAGAAAAGGCCTCGCTAATGAGAAATTAACATTCATGGCTGGGGACAGAAGCAGGCCTCAGGGCCGCCTGCACCGGTGTGGAGATAAGGCAGGGACAGCCTTCCCCCAGGAAGCACACACTTGAGCGTGCCCTTGTCGGGAGGCAGAAAGATCACACCGGCTTTGGGGTTCCCGGCCCAGGGTTCCAATCCCAGCCAGGCACCCGAGTCTGGACAGCAGCACAATGACCTTCAGGGTAACCGCACAAAGGGGTGCAGAAAGCCCAGGAATGCCTTTATATCGCCCCCTACCTTTGCAACAGGGCAAAATGCAGCTCTGAATGCTGGTGAACACAAGGTTCATAACAATAACAACAACAACAATAATAATAATTTAAAAACCTGCCGTGTAAGCCTCACCAAGTTAGGTCTCTGGGAGGGGAGCTTGGGTATCTGTGTTTTTTTTTTTGTTTGTTTGTTTGTTTTTAAGATTTTATTTATTTATTTGAGAAGTAGAGCTACAGAGAGAGGGAGGGACTGAGAGAAAAGCCTTCCATCCACTGGTTCACTCCCCAGATGGCCACAATGGCTGGAGCTGGGCCCCTCTGAAGCCAGGAACCAGGAGCTTCTTCCAGGTCTCCCATGTGGGTGCAGAGACCCAAGGACTTGCGCCATCCTCCAGTGCCTTCCCAGGCCATAGCAGAGAGCTGGATCAGAACAGGAGCAGCTGGGACACAAACTGGCACCCACATGGGATGCCCACGCTGCAGGCAAAGGCTCAACCAGCCCCTGGGTACCCACGTTTGAAAAATCTGCCCAGGGGATTCAAATAGGTAGTCAAGGCAGAGACCACCTTGAGGCCAGGTATGGAACGAGTGGCGGCAGGATATGGTATCAAGGACAACACAGGCAAGAGCGAGAAACTTGGCATCAAAGGTCTAGGTTGGAGTCTTGACCCTGCCACGTCTTAGCTGTGACCTTGAAGAGCTCGCTGAACTTCTCAGAGCACCTGTCCCCTCAGCTCCCATGCAGGAAGGCACTGGGCTGCACCCTGGAGGTCTCTTGGCAGGATCGAGGAGAGGAGACACACGTGGTGTCTAAGCTTGGTCCCGCCTGGTCCCCGGGATAGCTGCTCAGAAAGGCAGGCTGCTGACCTGAGCCGCATCCGCAGCAACTCAAACTGACCTCTGGATCCTCTGAGGCAAGGGCTTTGTGCCACTCACTCACTCTGCCCCTGGCGTCTAGGAGCATGCATGGCATACAGCAGGTGCTCAATAAAAAATCTGCTGTAAGACTAAGTCATTGCGAGGGAGCAGAGTCTGACCTCCCCACGCTCCCGAGTGGGGCCGGGATGACCCTATCCAGAAGGGAGGACCACACGGCAGAAAGAGGACGGCGCGCCCAGAACGGGCACCACTAGGGCGCCCAGCCACACCCACCGGCTGCCCTGGGGGATCTGAAACGCTCTGATCTGTTTCCAGCCCCTCGACCGTCCCACGCCCTATTTTAAAGCAGGAGCCGGGGCCACAGACCTGGTGCCATCCTCGGCGCTGCACTCTGCTGGGGGCCGTCTGTGAACCGTGTCGCAAGGCGTCTTCGGCTTCTCGAAGCAGGGTTCTTCGTGCACAATCTGCGGCAGAGGCAGCGAGGACACTGGTGAGGCGCTGATGGCTCGCTTGCGCCCAGGGGTGTTTCGTAACAGGCATCTAAGGTGCGTGTCAGCGTGCCCCAAAGTCTTGTATGGGAGGACGCTCCCTGCAGTGCTGTGTGCAGTGGCGGTGTGTGTGTGTGTGTGTGTGTGTGTGAGTGTGTGGTTAGGAAGCAGGCTAACCACCCAGCGACCAGGGGAACTGAGCCACAGCACGTCAGCACTGCAGGGCGACAAGCAAAATGTGCTGTCCCATCAGGCAGATGGAGATGTGCAAACCATGTATCTCCAAGATACAGGGGCCTGGGAAGGCACTGCTTGTGCACCAGGTCACTAGCTGAACTAGCCAGGGAAACAGGATAGATTTAACTGGTGAATGAATGAATATATTGCTGGCACGCCCAGGATGGTGAATCCTGCTCTCTGCTCCTCCCTGAAACCTGGACCAGGAGGGGCGCAGGTTTCCCTTGCAGCCCTTGGAGCCAGGAAGCTCAGACTAAGCCGTGCTGAGCTGCCCTGGTTCTCCCAGGGGAACAGGCTGGAACACCACTTCCTCTTCTTGTCCCTTGGTGTGGCTGTGATTTTCACTGTTTCTGAACAGCGCGGGATCTTGCATGTGTGTGAGGCAGCAGCGCATCAGAGTAACGCGCACTGAGGTCACCATGTGCCGCACCCTTTACGGTTCTCACAGCATTTCCTCTTCCTGGCCAGCCCGCAACATGGGTGTAGTTATTCCCATTTTCCAGGGGAGGAAACTGAGGATCAGGCAGGACCCGACTGCCTGAGATGTCCAAGCTAGAACGTGGTGCGACGGGGTCCATTCCCATCTCGTTCTGTCTTGTTTCAGATGCTTCTCTTGTGGCTCAGTAGCACGCTAGCAACTCAGACAAAGAGGATCGTCTTACAGGACCCTGGCACCCAGGAACAGGCACCCTCTTTAGTTTCCATTTTAAAGACGGGCAAACAGAGTGGACGCTGGGCAGGTACAGCAGGTGAGATGCCACTGCTTGGAGTGCTCTACTGCCGATCCAGCTCCTTGCTAATGCACAACCCTGGGAGGCAGCAGGTGGTGACACAAGAGTTCAGGTTCCTGCCACCCATGTGGGAGACCTGGATGGAGTTTCAGACCCCAGGCTTTGGGCTGGGCCAGTCTTGGCTGTTGCAAGCATTTGGAGAGTGAACCAGCAGATGTAAGATCTACTCCCTCCCCCCTCTCTTTGTCTCTCCTCCTCCCACCCCTTTGCCTTTCAATAAATAAAAAATCTTTCTAAAAGACGATCAAATAAAGGCACAGGGAGACTGAATGGCTTCCCCACAGTAACATGTCCCAATCAAGACCTGATACCACGTGCTCTGCTGTTCTGTTTATTCAACTATCAATCATTTTAAAAAATGTTTTAGTGTTTCAGTTTTATCTACTTGAAAGGCAGAGAGAGAGAGAGAGAGAGAGGGAGAGAGAGGAACCTCCCATCTGCTGGCTCACTCCCCAAATGCCTGCAATGGCCAGGACTAGGCTAGGTCAAAGCCAGGAGCCCCCAGAACTCCATCCCAATCTCCCACGTGAGTGGCAGGGGCCCAGGTACTTAACCCAATACCTGCTGCCTCCCATGACCCATGAGCATGGAGCTGGATGGGAAGCAGAGGAGCCAGGACTCAACCCAGCCCTCTGCAGGATGTGGGTGTCCCAAGTGGCGGTTTAACCCACCGCACCACAACGCCCCCCCCCCCCCCAGTCATTTCTGATGCCTACACTAGGCCAGACACTAAGTTGGGAGCTTTCCTACGACACCTGCAGGATGCCTGTGTTTTTCTTAGCCATGTGAAATCTGTTTCAGGGTGCACAGTATGGATGAACTAAATACAAAAATGAATGATGAATCAAATATTACATCTGGGTTAAAGTTAAGACAGATCGAGCGAACATCAGGAATAATCGAAAAGACCCTACACTTTTCCTTAACTGACTGACGCTGGAGACCAGGAAATGTAAAAGCTAGAAATGTGTTGCTCTAGGATAGCGGAGGCCAAGACCCATTTGAAAAATAACAAGGATTTCGCTTTCTCGCTCTCACGCCCTCTCTGGTGAAGTAGGTGTAGTGCATGCATGCGCAGTAAGGCCTCTGCAGGCAGGGTCACCGGCACACAGGCGGTGGTCCACAGCCCCTCACTGCTTCCATGCAGCAGCGCTGCTGCTTGGCTGGGAAGGGGCTGCGCTCACCGTGGGTCCCCTCGGCGTGCGAGGCACTCCTGGAGAAGTCGGAGCGCACGGCCTTCCGAGGCGATGGCTTCTGTTCCGAATTGGCCCCGTTGACGTAGACAGAGAACCCTTGTTCCAAGTGCTCCAGGTGTAGCTGCATGGGGTCCTTGGCTTTCAAATGCTTCAGCACCCTGGAAGAGAAACCGTCACTTGTTGCTAAGCCACCCCCAAGCCGGGAGGAGTGAACCACCGTGGTGATGGCTGAGTGTCTCTCCTCAGGCCCACGATGCCCACGGGGGACAGAGCCCTGCAGGGAAGGTGTTGCACATCAGCAAGCAGGAATGCATGTGGTCCCTGCCCCGGGAGGGCTGGGGCACAGGTAGCAAGCGGGCCCTGCGAGCCTACAGCTGGGTTTTCCAAGATAAAGCAACTTTGTGGCCTTGGCGACACTTTGATGTGTAGCTAACAGGGGCTTTAGGGCCCCAGGTTCTAAGAAATTTCACCCAACACATCTACAAATCAGGAAACACCCCTTGTCAGACTGGGCAGCCAATGTTTTTGCGTCAGTGAATACATGTGTTTCAAACGCTCACTCTTGATTTCTCAAATGCCGTATTATTTTGTATTCTAATGCAGTCAAAACCCGCGTCAGCGCAGGCCCTGGCTTGCGAGTAATTTACGACTATCACACTCCGGCTGGGAGGGGCTGAGCGTGAGCGTGGCCAGGGCTGCGGTTTAGCTTTCCCTAAAGCCCAAACCTCAAGCCTGCAGCGTGGTCCTGTCCACCTTCCTGACGTGGCTCTCCAGTCTCCCCAGAACTGCTTCCTGTCACCCCAAACGGGCCAGTGTCTTTAACAAACACCTGTACCCACCCCCGCTTCAACTCGATTCACGGACAACCAAACAACCTGGCGACAGGTGTGCGTCCTCTGTAGTCACGAAGTAAGTACCCACCAAACGGGCAACATTACAAAATGTCTCAATGGCGGGAATCACATAAAAGGCAGGCCCGACAAAGTCCGTTCGCAGTGCATGTATGACAGTCTCATCATGCGTGGTAGTTCACTGGGAATGCTTAATTAGCCAACGCAGAACCGCTGTTCCTGGGGCCAATACAGGGTGGCTTCTTGCAAGCGTCTCCTTCCATTTTCATGAAGCAATCAATGCGTAACCTTGGGACCTTGCCGGCTCATTCGCATTGACCTCACGGCCAAGAGCACTCTGGTCTACGCCTGCGCAAAGCTTACCCAACGCACATATTTGTTTCCATCAGGCGCACTGCAGCCTTCTCATGCTTAGGGATTCTGGACGGCTGTGGGCACTCTTTCAGGGGGCTGGCCAAGACAGTGAGATCACCAGCAAACAGCCCCCAACTGGGAAGCATGGGGCACAGACAGAACACTTGTTCACAGTAGGAGAGCAGGGTACTGCCTCGGACCACCTCGGCTGTGTCAAGGGACTCTTCACGGGTTACTGAGTGACCACAAAAGCACAGCCCACATTGATTACTGGGTAACAGGTTAAGTTCCACCAAGCAGACAAAGTCACAGATAGGGAACCCGGGACCCAGGAGGATCAACTGTGTCAGGACAATGAGTTTTCACAACCACCCTACAGATGAGGCACAGAGAGGGTGGGTAAGTTGTCCAAGGTCACACAGTAGCGGGGCAAGGTGCCAAGTTAGGCATCTGGGCAAGGCTCCAAGTTAGGCATTACCACAACAAAGACAGCCTCTAATGGTAATGAGATGATGCTGAATCCAGCAAGCTGGACACTGCCAGAAACTCACAGACCCAATCCAGAAATAATATGAAAACATACAAAATGCCACGTGTTCCATCTCTGTCCAGTAAGCACATTCCCAAGCATCAGCTCTGGTCAAGAAGACAAGCAGGAGGTGGGTGTTGGGGCACAGCAGATTAAGCCACTGCGTGGGATGCCTGCATTTTGTATCGGAGTGCTGGTTTGAATTCTGGCTACTCTGCTTCCGATCCAGCTCCCTGCTAATGTGCCTGGCAAGTAGCAGATGATGGCTCGAGGAACTCCTTGAGTTCCTGCCACCCACATGGAAGACCCGGATGGAGTTCCTGGATTTAGCCCAGCCCAGACCTGGCTGTTGCAGGCATTTGGGGAGTGAACCAGGGGACGGAACATCTCTCTCTCTCTGCACTTTGCCTTTCAAATATATATATGTAGGGGTTTTTTTCTTTCTTTTTTAAAAAAAGAAGATGGTCAGTGTTCAGTCATAACAGAACCCTGCCAATAACCCCAACATCTGACAGCAGGGAAGCAGAGACTGGGATGTTATGTTACACAGTCGTGTGTCCCTGAGCAATGCGTCGGCAAGTCTGTTGTGTCGACATCATGGGACATGCTTACTAAGACAGCTCCAGTGTCACCAGCTGAGACCATCTTATGGCACCGCCGTCATATAGGCGGTCCACCATTGGCTAAGACATCAGCGGGCAGTGCATGGCTGTCATTGTGAAAGCCGCAGGTGAACAGGAGATGGGTTGGCTCTGGGGGGCGGTGGGCTGAAGGGACAGAATAAAGGGGGCACCAGTGCAGTCAATGCAAAGCTGGAGAATGGCGTTTGTGGTCCCAGAGTGGAAGGTGCTGAGTGCAAAGCTACAATCGGCGGGAGAAGCACGGCGGTGGCACTGTTGGTGATTTCTTTGTTTACTTTTAAATGTTTCTCCACGACTGGGCCATCCATCTTACCCACCATCGCGGCAGGAGCATTTATTACAGCCTGCTTATCTCCTGCCAGCCTTAGGAGCTGGGGAGATGCCTGATTGTTGGGCAACAACAGGAAAACACAAGTAACCAAGAGGCAATTTCTAAACACGACAACCGCTGAGCTCACTCCCAGGAGCCAACAACGGACAAGGAGGGCACCGGCATCTCCATGGAGAGGGAAGGAGACCGGGGTCGCGGAGGCCCCGCGATGGGGTGGGAAGTCTGATCACCCAGGAAGAGAGCCTGCCTCGACTTTTCTCCGGGAGTCTGCTCTGTCTCCTGATGCCACACTAGCCGTTACGCCATAGCCTTACCCAGGATCTGAGGCTGACACTCCATGTGTGCCTCGCCTTTAGCAGAGTGATTTATGAAAATGTGGATTTATGAAACTGATAAATTAGGAGATAATTATTCAGCTTGTGAAAAGAATTGCTAAAGGAACTCCTCTCTAGCCGCTGAGCGTGTCGGTAGCATCCAGGTGGCATCAAAGAAAAATGTTTTTGTTTTAATTGATGGCCTGCTTTGCATAAGAAGTTGTCCTCTGTGGAGGAGACTCAGATAAATCAGACGCAGCCCCTGCCCTATGTGAAGCGGGGCCCTGCCCGCCTGCGCCTGCCACCAGGGCACCCGGATGACTGCTATTACACTGCCGACTGATCTGTGGCTTCGCTGTTCCTCCTCCTGTCCCCACGGGAATCTGAGCCCCAGGGCACGGGCATCTGTCCCACCAGCCACGGTGCCTGCTGAGGGTGAGGGACAAGGGGGAGAGGCCCTCGAGGCCCATTTCTGGAACAAGTGGCCCCGAGGACCTCAAGGTCTAGCAGGAAACATGGAGGGGTATCCAAGGCTCCAACGTCGCAGCCATCCCTTTCCTGTGATCCCCGGGTTGCCTCTGGGGTTACCTGGACAGAGAGCTCTTGCTGCACAGAGGGGGAAGTGGAGGCAGGCTGACTTAGGAGTTCCTCGGGTCATAAGGGTATGTGGTGGCAAGCTGACATGGCCGGGATGGTTGGGGAGGACTCCCCATCTCACGGGCCACCAAAGAAGGGACTCAAGATGGTGAAAAGGACTTAGGGATCGAAAGGGCAGGTCAGCGTGTTTGCTGCTCATGGGATGCCAGCCCACTTGTGAGCACCTTCATAACTGAGCTGTCTCTGGGCTCTGGGTGGTGTGGGTGCCACAGGACCATACACCAGCCACGTGGTTTTTTGAGACATAGTTGTCCCAAAGATCAGCTGAGAGTTCACCAAAGGCCAAGGATTCTCTGGATTCTTCTCAGGGAGAAGTCAGGTTCAATATCAAGAGGAGGGACAGGCACCTGGCACAGCAGTTACAGTGCGGCTTGGGGTGCCCACACTATATACAACAGTGCCTGGGTTCGAGTCACGGCCCTGCTTCCAATCCCAGCTTCTTGCTAACACATACCCTGGGAGGTAGGAGGTGATGGCTCAAAGTACTTGGGTCCCTGCCACCCAAGTGAGAGACCCCGATCAAGGTCCTGTCTCCTGGCTTCAGCTTGGCCCAGCTTCAGCTATTGCGGGCAGGTGGGGAGAGAGTTGCCAGCAGATGGGAGAGTTCAGGGTTGGGGTGGGGGGTGGAAGGAGAGGGACGGTGATGGGAATCACTGGCTTGGCGGTGGGCTTCCGACGGCCTTCCAGCACCTGTCTCACTTCATCCTTCAGTGGCCGGGAGACATGGGTTCTTCCCGCTTTACAGATAAACGTCCCCAAGGCCAGAGCAGTCAGCTGAGCCAGGAACTGAGTTCTGGCCTGCAGGGCTCCAGAGCCTGTGCTCTCACCTAGCCCCTTCGGCATTTTTTTGCCTCCAACCCCAGGCATCACTGCACGGAGACTCCAAACAAGTGCAATTCATGCGAGGGAGCAAATACTCCCCTCTGAAGACTTCTTGGAGGTGGTGCCATTTCCAGCCAGCCTTGAAGGATGAAGAGAGGGAAGGCAGCGTAAAGCCTCTAGCAGTCACCTGGAGAGGCCAAGGGAGCATCATGTGGAGGGCGGAGCTCAGGACTATGACCTTGGGTGAGCCACTAGCCCTCCCCAGACCCCATGTCCTCTTTGACAAGTGAGACAGTTGGGGCTGGTGCTGTGGCGTAGCGGGGAAAGCCACCACCTGCAGTGCCAGCATCCCATATGGACACTGGTTCAAATCCTGGCTGCTCCACTTCTGATCCAGCTCTCTGCTATGGCCTGGAAAGCAGCAGAAGATGGCCCAAGTCCTTGGGCCCCTGCATCCGTGTCGGAGACCTGGAGGAAGCTCTTGGCTTCAGAGCTCAGCCCCAGCCATCTGGGGAGTGAACCAGTGGATGGAAGACCTCTGTCTACCTCCCCCTCTCTGTTAACTCTCCTTTCAAATAAATAAGTAAATCTTTAAATAAAAGAAAAGAAAAGAGACTGAGAAGGGCATGAGGCAGCCTGTGCCTCCACGGGCTGCCATGAGGACACAAAGGACAGCGAGTGAAGACCCCAGAGTAGACGCTGGCCGAGGGGAAGCAGGCAAAGATCTTGGTACTTTCCTCTGGGGCCAGCACGCACGGCTCCTGGACATGTTTCCCTATAGGTTTCCCTCCATCGATCTTTCTCAAGGATCAAATGATAGGACCACTGCTGAGTGCCTGGACCTGCTGCACTGACTCCCTGGAGAGAGGTGGGATGGTCCCTGTGTCGCCAGCTCCTCGGGGGCAAGGGCCCTAACCTTGTCAGTGGCCCTCGATATCGCTTTGGGTGTGACTGCAGCTTGCATGTGGTGGAGTGACTGGAGTCACTAAGAGTCTGCAGGGATATGTGGCTGGCGTGGGGAGGAGGGGGGTACGCAGCAGGGTCTGTGCAGAGCCTCCCCCTGCCCCATCCCACCCTTGTGTTCCCCCAGAGTCACCATCACTCCAGTAGTTAGAGGTGGCCTTGTGGCCAGGGTGCTCCCCAGGGACAGGTGCTGGGTGACGGGCACCTGGTCTCCCTGCTGCCCAGCAGCTCTCCCTCAAAACATAGCTGCTCAGGGCTCCTTTGGAAACACGGCCACTCCTTCTCCAACTCCATGCTTTGGTGGAACCCACTCCAACACCCAACTCAGCAGGGCAGCCAGCAGGACTCAGGGAGTGACTGGCTCAGGGTGAGAGCCCACCCGGCCGACAGGAAGGAACTAGAGGAACTACTCGCTTCCCTCTGAGGTAGGATCTAAGCAGAGGCTTCCACTGGCTACCCTGGCTACTGTGAGGGGAGCACCTGTCCCCTGGAAAAACGCCGATGATAGATGCAGAAGGACTGACTTCGGTGATGGAATTTCAGCACTTACATCCAGGTATGCTTGAAGCCACAGTCTCAGGCTGCATTTCTTAACTTCAAGAGCCAGTAAACAGGGCTGGCACTGTGGCATAGTGGGCTAAGCTTTTTCCTGCGGTGCCAGCATCCCATATGGGCGCTGGCTCGAGTCCTGGCTGCTCCACTTCCGATCCAGCTCTCTGCTATGGCCTGGGAAAGCAGTGGAAGATGGCCCAAGTCCTTGAGTCCCTGCACCTGCATCAGAGACCTGGAAGAAGCTCCTGGCTCCTGGCTCTAGATTGGCAGAGCTCTGGCCATTGAGGCTATCTGGGGAGTGACCCAGTGCGTGGAAGACCTCTCTCTCTCTCTCCCTTTCTGTCTGTAACTCTACCTCTCAAACAAGTAAATAAAATCTTAAAAAAAAAAAAAATCAGTAAACTGTTTCCTAGCAGCTGAAGTTCTTTGCTTTGGGTTTCTGTCTTACAACAAAGGAACACTAAATAAGGCAATCTGTGCGCTTCTCGCTCCTCGCTGGCACCACTCCCCTCTTCCCACTACATGGAATGGGATGCCAGAACTTAGGGGCCCTCAGTGAGACCTTGCTGAATCAAAGAACTGACGTTACCTGCCCTGATGGACAGACCTCTGCCAAGATCCCACCCCGTGATTGCACACCCTTTCCCGGGGTTGCACAGCCTGGGTTTCCGGCCCCCTCGACGCCCACTGTGAAGCTCAGAGACTGGTTTTCTGCCTGATTCTACACATTCCCAAGTCGACTGCAGCTTATTGCCCAATAAACGCCTCCTTTGTGCACTGAGGCCCTCTGGCAACTGTGCAGGATTCTGTCCTCTTGGGTATTTCTGACAACATGAAAATAAAACAGCTCCTCTATTTCCTGGTTGCAAGACCGTGGGCAAGTTGCTCATTGTTCCGGGCCTCCACTTCCTTTCTGTACAATGGGTATGATTACTATTTGCCCTGCTGGGCAGTGTGGAGATAAAATAAAAAGCCGGGCTGTGGTGTCTGGCCCACGCTCTCCCTGACCAGAGCTCAGGGGCACGCCCATCTCTCACAGCTCTCCATTTGAAGTTCCTGCGTTCCAGCTCTGTCTTCTAATTTCCTGCCACCAAGACAGCACCCACTTGGAGCTGGCATTGTGCAGCAGGTTAGGCTGCCGCTTATGACACCAGCATCCCACAGGAGCGCACCAGTTCAAGTCCCGGCTGCTCTGCTTCCGATCCAGTTCCCGGCTAATCTGCCTGGGAAAGCAGTGCAAGATGGTCTAAGTGTTTAGACCCCTTCTAGCCACATGGAGACCTGGATCAAGTTCCTGGCTCCTGGCTTCAGCCATTTGGGGAGTAAACCAGCACACGGAAGATCTCTCTCTAATTCTGCTTTTCAAATAAATAAATAAACAAACCTTAAAAAAAAAAAAAAGATGGTTCCTGCTTGTAGACAGCACAAACTACCTCCACCCCCATCCCATTTGATGGCAGCTGTTTTGATTTATTTCTCATTGCCTTTGAGCTCCAACCTCATCTCTGGAAATTCTCGGGATGCTACCTGCGGGTCTCTCTTTAGCTGTACATCTATCGATCCCCTCATTAACAAGAAGCCATTTGCTCCTAAAGAACAATGACACTCTCTCCCCAGACGCGTCACATGCACATGATTACAGCCGTCACCCAAGTGTGCGGTGGCACCACCCGGCCTGTCAGAATGGAATAAAAATGCCCCTCTCCGAGAAAATCTCACGTGGGGCTCATCAACATTCAAGCTGGCCCCAGGGTGGGTCCCTAGGCACAGAGGACAGTGCCTGCCGTTTCAGGCCGGTCCCGGGAAGTTCACCCACTCAGAATTTTGTCCCTGGAAGGTGGTGCCACCTCACCAGGGGGCATCTGGCAATGTGGGCAGATGTTGCCATGAACATAGGACTCTGGGTGGAACTGGGTAAAGAGGCTCCACTACACCGCACAGGACTACCTAGAGCCATAAAACGTGCCCAGCACCATGCGCCACCAGAGCAGCTGCTGACAACTACCAGTGGTCCAATTAGTCAGGCAAGCTGAATCCACACTCAGGACGACGGCCCTCCCCTCTTCCCTGCAAGCCCGCAAGTCCATGTTCCTAGCGCAAAGGCCCAAATTAGCCTCCCCCTCCTGGAGATCCGTCTTGTGGGCCTGCAGTGTTCTTCTGTTTATTTTGTGCCTACACTGGAATTCATTACCAACATTTGAAAACTCCAGAGGCTTCACAACACAGGTTTGGATTTGCAGCTTGTCTGGCAAACTCAGAGGATCCGGCCCCCTGGAGGCCCGTGTTCCCACAAACGGCTGACCTGAGCCGATCAGGCCCTGCTGTGGGAGCTCTTCGCTGGCCGCCTGGCCCCCTCCTAGCACCCAGGTCGGCAAGGCTAACTTACGGCAAGTTTCCAGGCCTGCAGACAAACCACGGCGGCCTGAAAACGAGCTTTCTCTCTGCTCTGCCAAGGAACCACTTTCATGTTCACGGTGCCTCTTTGGAAAACCAGACGATGCTGCTGCGACCTCCCCCCCTCCCATCACCACACCCTGCACCTGCTGCAAGCTCTTCCAAACACCAGCACCCGCTTTACTTTAATGCCATCTCCACCTATCTCAAAATGCCGGTGTGAAAGGGCTCCGCCTTTACATAACACGGTGGCGTGATTACAGGCTCAGATTTCAAGGGACTGTCAAAGCCTGTGAGATCCCAGGCTGGGCTATTGTGCAGGCCCTGCCAAATTCCTTTTCCTGACAATCTTACCTTCTCCCCCAACAGAGGCGGGGAGGCAGGGGGTGGTACTTACACGTCCCACAGTTTGCTATGGCTCAATCAAAAGAGGCAATTAAATCGGTGAATGGGGAACTAGGAGCCGGAGCCGGGCTGGCAGACAATGCTCTCAAGCCTCTGAGGGGAGGGTGGGCCAGCATCCCATTCCCACATGAAGCAGAGCCTACGTGCTGTTAATAAATCTAAACAGATTTTTTTTTATTTGGCTAATAGCCAGGGCTGCCGACGGGCGGCTTCATCTTACCGGTTTCTCTGCTGAAGCAATATTAAATACTCATCATGTTTCTCATCAAAGTCTGTCACCATGTCCTTAGTGTAACCCTGAAAGGAAGAAACAGAGCCGTGTGACATCGGAATGCAGGGAAGTCTTCGCTGGGAGCCAGGGCGCCGCGCATCGCGCCCAGCGGCAGTGGCGACCTTGATGAAGGCCCAGCTCCCTGGGCGCGTCGCTCTGGCGACCTGGAGCCCCGGAGATCAGCTGATGGCCCAGCGGGTCTCACACGCACACAGCTTTCATCATCTTCACAGAGGAGAAAGTTGAGTCCCCAGCGTCGCTACTGTTTGTCCCTCCTGGTGCCCCAGAAAAACTGCGGCTCGGACGAGAGGGGGGCTTCATGGTTTTCTCACTTGGTGATGGCAATCATTATGACCAGATGCGACCTGAATCAGCTGTTTCAAAGGGGGGCTCCTTCTCTCCTGGCCGCTGCAAGAGAACCTCAGGCTAACTATAAACCATGGAGTCATTACAGAAATAGATGGCCCCCCCAGAGCACAGGCTCCTATGGAGGGGATGTTTGTGGTTCCCTGGCACGGCTCTGGATTGCCTGCAGGAAACATCCACACCTTCTGGCAGCTCACTGCCCTCCTGACATGCCCTTGAACGTGCCTTTGTTCTCCTCTGGAGCCCCATGGCCTTGGCCTTGCCAATCAACACACTCCTCCCCCACCAGCCACCAAGACCCAAGTCAGCCCCGGGGCTCTGCGGATACCCTTGGGAAAGAGATGCTCTCTTTCTCCTGGGGGAGCTTGAGCTGATGAGCTGCAGGCCTGGAACTGCCCAAGAATGAAACTGGGAAAAAAGGCAGCAGAGGCAGGCATTGGACATAGCAGTTTAAAGCACCGCTTGGGACGCTCACATTCTGTATCAGTGCTAGGGTTCAAGTCCTGCCTCTGCTCCCAATCCCAGCTCCCTGCTAATGCACACCCTGAGAGGCAGCAGGCGATGGTTCATCTTGTTGGGTCCTTGCTACTCATGTGGGAGATAGGACTGACTTCCTGGCAAGCCAGGCCACAGTTGCAGGCATTTGGGGAATGAAGTAGTGAATGGACAATCCCTCTTTCTCTCTCTCTCTCTGCATTTCATAAACAAATAGCAGATCCAACACAGGGCGAGAGAGATTCCTCATGACGTAAGTTGAGCCCCTGGAGCCACTCCATGCCTTTTGTTATCTGGACAACTCAGCTATTGCTTGATAAGTTTCAGCTGAGTTTCTATTATCCACAGTCAACGATTTTAGGAACTACACCAAGATCTGACCATCAGACATAACCCCTATTATGATTTAGTACAGCTTCACGGAGGAATAATTAATATATAATCAACTATAAGGGGCCGACACTGTGGCTCACTTGGCTAATCCTCCGCCTGTGGCGCCGGAATCCCATATGGGCTCCGAGTTCTAGTCCCGGTTGCTCCTCTTCCAGTCCAGCTCTCTGCTGTGGCCTGGGAGGGCAGTGGAGGATGGCCCAAGTGCTTTGGCCCCTGCACCCGCATGGGAGACCAGGAAGGAGCACCTGGCTCCCAGCTTCGGATCGGTGCAGCGCTGGCCGTGGCGGCCATTTGGGGAGTGAACCAACAGAAGGAAGACCTTTCTCTCTGTCTCTGTCTATAACTCTACCTATCAAATAAAATATATTATATATATATATATATATAATCAACTATGCCTATCTCAAGGGACCCAGGCACACACCAAGATAGCCCTCCACTGACATGATAGGGGCTCATCTGGATGTTTCCTTCTATCCATAATATACATAGATACCCAGCTACACACAAATACACACAGCTGCTTTCAAACAAAACGAACTCGGACTATAAATGATGCATTGCAATCTGCTGTTTCTTAAATAACTTTTGGCCAAGAAATGGATTGAAGATACAGTATCACCTTGGTACGGGGTCACAAGTTACCACAAATTAAAGAGGTGAGGATTTAATTGATAGGTAGGACATCTGTAACGGAAATGCAATTTGTGAGGGAATTCTAATGACTATCACAGCACACGGGGGCTGGGGGGAGAGGAGGGAGAAGACAATCCCATCATTCTTTTCTTCTCCAAATCTGTCTTTAACCCCAGTATTCCACTAGAACACTCCCCAAGGCTGAATCAGGATCGCCTTAGCTACATACATTGTCTCTTCTCTCCACCCTTTCCAACCGCTCCAGGCCAGGGGGAACTGCCGAGGCGCCCTTCCCCAGGCTGCCCTCTTACCCTCCCCGGTCTACAGGACTGCACAAGCTCTCTGCCTGCCCTTGCATCCTTGCCCCAGGTGAGGACAGTCAGCATCTGCCTGTCTCTTCCTATCTGCTTCCCCCTCTGATCGGGAAACAAGACCCTGTGGACGGGGCACCCAGAGGTCGATCTGACATCAGCGCGGACAGCCAACCTGCTCTTTCTCCTCCCATTTCCTAGATGAGCCCAGCTTATTGCCATCTGCTTCCCTCCTCCTGTGTCACCTCCACTTCTCCTCCTTGAGTCCTTCCTCTCTGTCCCCACGCATTAGTTAGCTTTTTACTACTGGAAAAAATACCCCGGAGTAGCTGCTGCTTTTTTTTTTTTTTTAAGTTTTATGATTTTGAAAGGCAGAGTTATAGAAAGGGAGGTCGTCCATCTGCTGGTTCACTCCCCAGATGGTTGCAAAAACCAGGGCTGGGCCAGGCTGAAGCCAGGAGCTGGTTGGGAAGTAGAGCAGCCAGGACTTGAACTGGCGCCCATAGGGGATGTGCCACAGCGCCTTCCCCACCACCCCAGCCCCCCGCCTCCTGGGCCCGAGTTGCTTCCTAGGAAGGAAGAAGCTTGTATTTTGGAAGTTCACAGTCCAAGACTGGGCAAGCCTCATTGGTTCAGGCATCTGGAGAGGACAGAAGATGGGGAGAGAGGACCCCACGGCGATTCAAGCAGAGACATAGGAAACACCCTCTACATCTACCACCTCTTAGTCTCTCCTAACAAAGCCATCACGGTTTGCTCACTGGCTCCACCCTAGCAGCTGAATCCAATTCCGTCACTTCTCAAAGGTCCCACCTACAGACACCGTAATTGGATGAAGCCTCCACCCTAATCCACTGACCACTAACCAATGACAGTAAACCTAAGACGGGGGTTTACATGTCAGCGTGAGTTTGGGGAACCAAAGCCTGCTCAAACCCTAACTCCCTTTGGGAACAGGATGCAGTGCCCTCATTGTCTCTCCTGATGTCTCTGGAGCCTGAGTTCCCCGGAGCTTCCTGCTGGCTGATCTGACCACTAGGAAATGAGCAATAATACGGAAGGAGGGTACTATGAAGTTACAGGAAAGTATAAAAAAAAAAAAAAAAAAGAAAAGAAAAAGCTAGCAGTGACTTTCCCTGGCTTTCTGAGGTGCCCACGGAGATTACTCGGGCCCTGCTGGGACTGAGCCCTGCCTCACCCCGCACTGTGGCAAGCACAGGAGACCTTGGCCCTGGGGAAGAAGTGGTTTGCAGGCTACTGAGTCCAGGGAGGATTCTCGGTTCCTTCCAGAACAACAACATGTGTCCTGTGCAAACAGTTTTATGTGGCATTTCCGTATCCACGTTTCTCCTTTGATCTTCATAGCAGCTCTTGAAGTGGTTATTATTACCCCATTTGAGATACAAGGAGACCCATCCACGCAGCCTTCCAGAACACGGAGCCTACTCCATGGCAATTTACATAACCATTTTGAAATAGGAAAATGACCACGGATGTATTAAGGTGTGGAATGAGACTTCCAGTGACATTTTTAGATGAAATGCAGGACTTCAAAGACATGTCCGTCAGTAAGGGGCCACTCAGGGCTGTCACCTCAGACCCTCCACGGGAGGCATTATCTCTCCTCCGCCAGGATGGAGATAGCATCAGAAAGACTAGAAGCCTCCTAAACACTGACATGCATACAAGTCACCTGGAATTGCAGGGAAATGCAGAACCTGACTCAGTAGCTCTGGGGAGGGCCCAAGCCTGAATTTATATATATATATATATATATATATATATATATATATATATATATATATTTTATTTGAGAGAGATCCCATCCACACCCCAAATGCCTGCAACAGCCAGGGCTGGGACAGCTCAATCCAGGTCCCCCACATCAGTGGCAGAAACTCAACCATTCGAGCCACGCTGCTGCCTCCCAGGGTTGGCATTAGCAGGAAGCTGGAGTCGGGAGCCACAGCCCGGTATGGAACCCAGGAACTCTGAAGTAGGATGCAGGAGTCCTAACTGCTAGGCTAAACGTCTGCCCCCCACACCTGCACTTCCAATGAGCTCCTGGGTAAGGCTCACTTGAGTAGCAAGGCCCCTGAGCTAGCTGACCTTACTCCCCACTACTGATAATACCCTCACCTCTAGCCAGACTGTCTCTGAACTTGAGTCAGGAAGAACATGGAGTCTAGACATGGTTCCAAGGCACAATGCCGCCACTTAGCTTCCTTATCTGTAAAATGGGAGTAACAGCAGTAGCCGTCCGGTTGGACTTTTGTTTCCATGATGGGGATAACTGTTTTTTGTGGTTTTTTTTTTTTTTTTTTTTGACAGGCAGAGTGGACAGTGAGAGAGAGACAGAGAGAAAGGTCTTCCTTTACCGTTGGTCCACCCTCTAATGGCTGCTGCAGCCAGTGCGCTGCGGCCGGCGCACCGCGCTGATCCGAAGCCAGGAGCCAGGTGCCCCTCCTAGTCTCCCATGCAGGTGCAGGGCCCAAGGACCTGGGCCATCCTCCTCTGCACTCCTGGGGCACAGCAGAGAGCTGGACTGGAAGAGGAGCAACCGGGACAGAATCCGGCGCCCTGACCAGGGCTAGAACCTGGTGTGCCGGCGCTGCAAGGCGGGGGATTAGCCTATTGAGCCGCGGCGCCGGCCGGGGCTAACTGTTGATTGGATGCAGTGATGGTGGAAAGGACTTAGCGTGGTACCTGGCCCTATAAAGTTACAGCTGCACTTACAGAATTCCATCATGGGAATAGCACTACCTAGAGCCCTTCCCCTTGCCAGCTCCTAACCCAGTGCCTTCACCATTCCATTCCCTGTCCTAGTCCACCCCTCCCCATGCCCTTCCATTCTCCACTCAGACTCTCCAAGGCCCAGCTCAGTCCCCAAAGTCTCCACGAAGTCCTCCCCTCATCCCCACTCACTGCAGTTCTTCCTGAAACCCTGCAATTAGTATTAAATTATATACAACACGGTGTGAAATAGTATGTAATTAAGTGCTAACTTGCTAGCACTTAACTACAGTCTGTATTGCTCCCTAATTACCTGGGGATTTGGAGCCTGGGGGTGAGTCTCTCCTGAGACTCAGTGTCCTCGTCTGTCAAACGGGGGTATTTAATCCGCTCTACCCCCACAGGGCTGCTACAGAGATTACGACGAGACAAGTGCAGGTAATACAGGGTCTTTTTCCTTCTTCTTCTTGAGTCTCCAGGTGGATGACAAACTCCCGGGGGCAGACTGTAGCATGGGGAAGGAGAGGACATGACACGGGGAGCCAGGACACCCGGGCTCTGGGCCTAGCTTCCCTGCTGCCCGGCTTCTTGATGCTAACTGCATAGGGTGCCTAAGCATTCCCTGTGTGTCGACAGCACTAACCCTTTCCACACCTAACCTGGCTCAGCACAACTCTAGGTCACACACCAGCCGCTGCCTCTCGCTAGCCTGGCACACTTCATTCTGCTGAGGTTTTAGTTTGTTGTCTAGAATGGAGGGATGTACATTCAAGGCACCCAACAGAGGGGTGGCGGCTCTGCAAAATGCCAACTTTATCACCATTGCTTTTCAGCAAATGTTTATCAAGTGCATACCCTATGGCCAACCCCTTTAAGGATGTAGGCAGGGTTTACCAGAAGCTCTGAGCTAGTGTATATTCAGATTCCAACTTGCCTGTGTGGATAGTACTTAACCTATGGTCCATGGTCCAGGGCCACACTGCATGACCCCCAGGCATGTCGGGTATGGTGTGCAAAGTGCTCCCTCTGCTGCGCATGTGCAGGCTGCAACTGCAATGGAGCATGCAAGCTCTTACCAGTGCTGGGAACACCCATTCAGTGGAATGCACAGGGGCCAGCATTGTGACACAGCTAAGCCGCTGTCTGCAACCCAGGAAGCCCACATCAGAATGCCGGCAAGAGTCCCAGCCACTCCACTTCTGATCCAGCTCCCTGCTAATGTTCCTAGGAAGGCAGCAGAAGATGGTACAAGTAACTGAGCCCTGCCACTCATGGAGTTTCTAGGCCTGGTTCTGCCTGCCCTAGATCTGGCTGTTGTGATCATTTGGGGAGCTAACCGGCAGATGGCAGATCACTCTTCTCTCTGTGTCTCTTCCTCTTTCACTCTGCCTTGCAAATAAATAAATAATTTTTTTAAAGGTAGAGTCAAAGAGAGAGAGAGGGAGAGACAGAGACAAAGGCCTTCCATCTGCTGGTTCACTCCCCAAATGGCCACAATGGCCAGAGCTGGGCTGATCTGAAGCCAGGAATCAGGAGCTTCTTCTGGGTTTCCCACGTGGGTACAGGGGTCCAAGCACTTGGGCCATTTTCCACAGAATTTGCAGGCCACAGCAGAGAACTGGGTCAGAAAAGGAGCAGCTGGGACACAAACCAGCACCCATATGGGATGTTGGTGCTGCAGGCAGAGGCTTAGCTAAGTACACCACAGCACTGGCCCCCAAATAAATAAATCTTAAATAAATATATAAAGGTATGCACAAGGGTGTTTCAGTCTCAGGGTCCAGAACCTTCATCAGCCTACTTAAGGCACCTGTGACCCAGAAAAGGGGAGAAATAATTCTAACAAAACACACAAAATGTAGCAACGGTCAGAATGAGAGGACAAGGCAGGTCTCTGAGGGCTCAGGCAGGCCCCAATCCTTGCAGCCATTCTCAACGCCTCCCTCCCTCCCCCCCGCACACTGCATCCATCAGCTCCACCTGAAAACTACTGCATACAGCCCCCACCCCCGCCCTTAACCACAGAGGACGCGGTCCCAGACCCCAGGGGGAGTACCAACCCTACACACACCGCACTGAGCAGCTTCTCCGTGGCCTATCCGAATTGCCAGCATCACCACTCTTGCGCGCTGAGGCCAAATGAAGTAAAATAAGGGTTCTGTGAACAAAAGCCCTGCTAGACTGCAACAGTAGACACGAGATGGCTTACGGGCAGGCAGCCTACACAGCGTGGACACACTGGACAAGGAATGATTCACGTCCTGGGCAGGACAGAACAGGAGGGTGTGGGGTTTCATCCTGCCACTCAGGGACCTCCTGGAGCTTTCCATGTAGGGTTTACAGTCCTCACCAAAACTCAGAAAGGGAAGCCGTGGATAAGGGGAAACTACCCTATCCAAAATCTACCATTTCCCTGCCTCCTCTCCCACACTGGCCGCCTGCACTGCCTTCGTCCCTGCTGTCAGCGCTCCTTACTGCACACAGGGGCCAGAAGATTTAAAGCGGAATCACGTGGCTCCAGCTCAGGACTCCACGTGGATTCTCATCCCCCTCAGAGTCAAGGACAAGGCCCTCCCAGGGCCCTGTACACGGGATCTCAATTCCCGCCTCTGGCCTGCCTGCCACCGCTCCACTCCTCCTCCTCATCCCAGTACTGCCAGCACCCATGAGTCCCTCCACTCGGAGTGCTCTGTTGCCAGGAAACTGCCCCACCTGCAGACCTTCTTCAAGACTTGGCCCTGCTGGTGTTGTGACACAATCAGTAAAGCCGCCTCCTGTTGACACCAGTATTCCATTTCGAAGTACAGGTTCAAGTCTCGGCTGTTCCACTTCTGATCCAGCTCTCTGCTAATGAGCCTGGGAAAGGAGCAGAAGATGGCCCAAGTGCTTGGACCCCTGCCATGCATGTGGGAGACCCGGATGGAGTTTCTGGCTCCTGGCTTTGCCCTGGCTTGTGGCTTGTGGCAATTTGAGGTAGTGAACCAGCAAATGAACAGCCTCTGTTAATCTGCCTTTCAAACACACACACACACACACACACACAACAAGAAACAAAAAGGCCTCCTTCTCAGTGAGGTCTTCCCTGACCACTGCAAGCTGTGCACATCCAGCACCTGCCTTTCAAACCCTGCTGACACAACGTCCAATTTACCTTCCATGTACGAGGCCTCCGCGTGGTTCCTATGCTAGAATGAAAATCCTTGGATGCCAGAGAGCTCTGTCTGTTTTGTGCCTGGTGTGTTCCAAGCCCCCAGAACAGTACCTGACCACGAGGGGGGCCCTTTGATAAGTACTGTCTGAAAGCAGACTGGGATTTGAAAGTGGAAAAGGTTGCCTAGGCAGCAAGCAAGGGGCAGGGCCTCCAGGCAGCAGGACGAGCACCTGCATGGGTTTGGGGACCAGACACAGCATGAGTTGCTCACCGACCAGGCAGAGGCAGTGCCCAACTTCACCAAGGAGGGATTAGCAGGTCTGAGCTATGGCCAGTGAACAGTCTAAGGAGTTGAGATGTGACATGAAGGCAAATTCTCATTGTCGCTCTTGCTACCCTTGTCATTGTTACCCCTAATGCTAGCCCTAGAAGAGGCGTAGAATTTTATCAATGGCCATGTTATTAATTCTCTCTGGGGGCAAAAGAAAAAAAAAAAGGGAAAACTGAATTGGAAAGAAACATCATAAATCAGTTATACTTAAAGACGCGCAACAGACTCCATATTTCAGGGATCACGTATTCCTCTGAGGCCAGAATATTGGAATTCTCCTAAACGCGGCTGATTTAGTGAGTGCGGAGGCCTGCGCTGCATTAACGAGTTGTTGAGAGCGAGCACAGAGTCGGCAGCCAGGGCTTGCGGACGCTGTAGCTCCACCTCGCAGGCAGCAGCCCCCGGCAGAGAAAAACAGCACCTCAGAGTGCGTTAACAAGGAGGCTGCCAGACGCAGCGTCTGCAGCCAGGGCGGGGTTCACAGGGCCCCTTCACCTCCCTGGGTTCCAGCAACCCCACCCCCTCCCCCAGCTCCACACCTTTTTTTAAAATTAATTAATTTATTTGAAAGGCAAAGAGTGAGAGAGAGGTCTTCCATCTGCTGGTTCACTCCCCAAACCAAATGGCCACAACAACCAGGGCTGGGTCAGGCTGAAGCCAGGAGCCAGGAACTCCATCCTGGTCTCCCATCATGGGTGGCAGGGACCTAAGTCCTTGGGCCAACCTCCACTGCTTTCCCAGTCACATTAGCAAGGAGCTGGATCGGAAGCAGAGCAGCCGGGACCTGAACCAGTGTTCTGATGTGGGATGTCGCTGTCCCAAAGCAGCGACTTAATCTGCTGTGACATAGCTCCACGTTAGCTGAGGGACGATTTATGAGTAATAAGAGAATGTTCCTGGTTCCTGGGGCCCAGCTCTCTGGGCCGCCCATATGCTCTCTGTGGGTGCTTAGTCAGGTCCCACAATAATCCTGTGCTCTGGGAGCACGCCCCCATTTCACAGAGGAGAAAACTGAGGCCTACAAAGCTGCAGCAAATTGCCTGAAGGCCATGCCTGGAGACAGCAGATGCATGATTTTTGTCGGCTCAGTTTCTGTTCCTTTTCTCCTGGTTACATCACCTTGGTTTCCCTTTGGAAAACCCCTGTCCTCCACCCTCAACCCACACAGCGCACACGGAGAACATGCCCACACTCCAAGGGCAGGCACATGACCCATGCCAGGCCAGGTGCGTGCCCAGCCAACAGACTAACCCAGGCATCAGGTGAGCTTGCTGGTAAAGTCTCCCTCTGACATAACTAGTTCCACGAGGAAACATTGCCCCAAGTGACATCCACACAGAGGCGGCAGAGTCAAGGATGGTGAGAAACAGACCTGAAGGGACCCTGATCCTCGCAACAGTGGTCAGGACTTGGATCCAGCCATGCCTGGACTATTCAGGCGCATGGCCCAATATGTTCATTTCTTCCCTCAAACCGGTTTGAATCATGTGTGCGTGTGCGTGTGCGTGTGCGTGTGCGTGTGTGTGTGAGAGAGAGAGAGAGACCTGATCCTGGGAGGCACAGAGGTGGGGCTCATACTCAGCAGTGTCTGCACTAAACGAATCAGAGGAATCCAAGGAACCAGAGAAGCATTTACTAGAGGATTAAATGACACCTTAATGAATGCTCTCAGTGGCCCTACCCCCAGTAAAAGGCAACACAGACGTCCCTGCCAATACAAACCCCTACTCTTCCTTCAAAACCTGCCCTGAAAGACAGCCCCTCTGTTGTGGCGATTTTGTTGCGTCCCAGTGCTGGGTGCTAAGTCCATAGGGAATGTTAGTCCAATGAAAAGCTGTTAGGCTAAGCCTATTTGCACTACATTTGCTGACACTTCCCCCAAAAGCAACCACAAACACTTTGTATCCAGTGTTCTTAATGTTGCAAACAAAAGCCAGGCAACAGAGACTTAAAGCGGTGGCTGATACTGCCCCCTTCAGGTGGAAAGAAAGACAAGAAAACCCTGCAGCAAACATTCGCATTCCCGGAGTCTGGGGGGTGGGTTATGTCCTAACAAAATATTGCATGCTGTGCACACGCCTGGCGGCTCGTCGGAGGCGGAGTCTGCGTTATCTCTGAGTGTCTTAGCCTCACACTTATTACTACCTTTCCTGCTATGATCCTCTCTTTACCACTACCAATGTATACATGGAGGCCCAGAATCTATTTCTTAGATTCCAGGACAAAAGACACTGTATTTTTAGGAATATGTTTTCTTCCACAGCTCCCTGAAAAACTCATTTTCAATACAAATCTGATGGGAAATAATCAGCATTGCTTTTTATGCTCAGGGAAGTTTTCTTGCGAGATTGCAATTGTGTATTATCAACTCTCTTATCCTGGCAAATAGAGAAGACTTTGTAAATCCTGAATGAGTTTACGTTAAAAAGGAAACTTTCCATTAACGCCGTAAATGGAAAATCATTAGCGCGTGCCATAAATAGAAGGTAAGTACAGACATAAATACGGAGCTGCTAAGACAGGGAAGGCCGCCAGGCCCCCTGAGCAAAGCACACGCAGGGGACCGAGTTCACACAACCTTGGGGGGGGGGGGGGCGGGGATTCTCACAGTTGTTCAGTGTTTAATGAGCACCTGCTCTGGCCAGGCCCTGATCTGGACAATGCAGACAACAAGGAGCACAGGTCTCTGAGGTCATGGGTGTGTGTGCTAGTGATGATCTGAGAAGGGAGTCAGCACATGGGAGAAGTCTGTCTCTCTCTGCTTCCCAAATACTCAACACTTCAAGAAGTAAGTACCGCGAATACAGCATGTCCATGGCCAAGTGTTATGGAGTGTGGGACGGAGGGGAGAGGCTGTTTTCGGCCAGGGGCATCAGAGAAGGCAGGAGGTGAACCCCTGAGGGGGTCCAGACACAGGGGGTTTCTAGGAGGGTGCTGAGGTTGGGATGTGCTCAGCATGTCTTCGGAGGCGCTCAGAGTCCAGTGTGGCCAGAAGAGGGGCTGGGACTCCTGCCACATCCGAGGTAGCCCAGGAGCTGCTGGGGGCTTTGGGCAGAGCTGACCTCATCTCCCCTAAGTCTCATGCAAGTCCTGAAGTTACTAAGGTGAAGGCCAAGGCCAAGGCCAGGGCCAGAGCAGCTCAGCAGGGTTGAGGCCGCCCCGCTCCTTAGGAGAGCTGGGAGAGGGTCCAGGTCGGTGCTGCACAGCCTGTGACAGTGACTGAGCAGGCCAGCACTGCTTCCACATTGCTAGGCCAGGCCGGTGCTGTCAGCGACACTGACGGAGGGCAGCTGCCACCTGTCACAGCCTGTCAGTCCTGCAGGACAGGACAGGCGCCTGCCGGCAGAGTGGCGGCCATGGCTGAATCCGTCTCCATCCACCCGATTTGCATCAGGGAACTTTTCCTTCTCAGGGAATGGACTGCCCAACCAGCATATCCTTCCCAAGATGGCGCCCATCCCCACATGTTGCCCCTGGCCCTGAAGAGGGAGGAGCCTACTTCTCCTGCTGATTTTCTACAGCTCCTCCTGGTTGGGCCTTGTGCCGAGGATTACAGACAGAGATGAACTTAGTCTGGCCCCGGCCCCATCCCAGTAGGCTGTTTCTCCAGCCTTCAATGCCCCCCACCCACCCAAGAGTGAGCAGGTTTGGCCCAGGGCCTTCTCTTCCAGGAGCCTCTCCTGATTGCCCCAGCCCTGAGAGCATCTCTCCTCCTTTGTCTGTGGTCTCCCCAAGCCCCCATGGGGATGCCAGATGCACGGGGCCACGGGCAGCGCCAGCTTGTTTGCTCCTCATCTCCCAGCACCACATGGGTTCCTGGCATTTGCAAGGAGCTTATGAGGGATTTGTTGATGGGAAGGAAGGAGGAGGAGCACGAGGAAAGGCAGGGCGGAAGGCCAAGTCACCATCCTCAAAGAGCATGGAGACGGGAAAGCTGGTGCTCTAGGGCAGAGCGGGAGGTGCTACAGAGAGGAGGCTCCCAGCCACATGGGCAGTGGCTGTGCTGAGGGGTCTGGCTGTACTCTGCGGGGGCTGTGCAGGATTCTGACAGAGCGCTGAAGTGCCAAGGGGCTCACCTGGAGGGTGAGGAGGCCCTGGGAGGGGCTAGGAAGACACACAGGAAGGGAACGGCATGTGCACAAGCAGCGTGCAAGAGACCCTGGAGCCTGGCTTGGGGCTGGGATGGAGTGGGCTCAAAGAACGCTGCTGGATCCCGGCTTTGGACATCGTGGGCCCGCTTTAGGCTCGGTGAGGGCAAAGGTGCTGAGGGAGACCTCGCTCTCAAGTCCAGGGCAGCTAGGTGGGGTTCAAGGGCCCCAGATGGGACTCATGCTTGCACACCCCACAATCACGATTTTGGCCATGTGAGATAAGGTCCATCGTGAAATATAATGTAAGTTCCCTCTCACCACCGCCCCCGTCCCCTCCCTGACTGTCTGGGACTCTGTTCTGTTAAATAAGATTATTGTAGGAGGCCACGGATTTATTTGGACTTGGCACTGCGCATGGGTCCAACAGACCAAGCCGGTACAGAGTTTAATTGCAATCACAGAGCTCTGCTCTGTTGCAGGAGGGCCCGTGGCCTACTAACTAAGCTATAAACAATGAACTAGTTAAGCTGCAACCAGCCAACTGGTCGACTAAGCCGTGGCCAATTAAACTGTTTTCTAGTCTCTTCTTTGTTCTACAAAATGCTGTCTGATCACATCCCGGGCTGGTGTCTCAGAACCCGCTCTGGTTCTGGGAGCTGCCTGACTCAAATTGTTTTGGTTTTGCTCAAATAAACACTACTGAATTTAATTGGTCTAAGGAATTTTCCCTTTTCCCAGCTCCTTTGCTGCCTACTTTCTCCCAGACGGATGGCGCACCTCCAATCCTGTCCCAAGACACACTCCCTGGCCTCATGGAGCCAGCGGTCTAGTGAGTGAGCAAGGCGGATTTTAAACAAGTCCACCCCCGATACGCCCAACCATCAAATGCATGATGCCAACGTCACGGAGGTGGAGGTGCATGTTATATGAGTGGAATGAAAAGGGAGACCTGACTATACATGCCTGACGAGGACAGATGAAGCCTCCCCATGGATGAC
Organism: Lepus europaeus; assembly: GCF_033115175.1. Classification (NCBI taxonomy): domain Eukaryota; kingdom Metazoa; phylum Chordata; class Mammalia; order Lagomorpha; family Leporidae; genus Lepus; species Lepus europaeus. Next base: position 189,887 of record NW_026909011.1, on the reverse strand, counting down.
AACACAACCAAAACCTGCAGCCTGCGCAGGTGAAGTAGAAGAGAGAGGAGAGTGAGTCCAGCAAAGTGGACCCCACGTGAAGGCCACGGACCAGCACGAGTAATCAGAGTAGGCGCAGGAAGACCAGCGGGGTTACAGCCCAGGAGACAAAGGGAGCAGCCAGCACTGACCACAAGAATCACGTGGCCATGGCAGGGAGTACTGGCCTGACACCCAGACCCTAAGGAAGCTATGTTGTGTTACTGGAGGGGTGGGTGGGAGTTGGAACAAGGGTTGGGGTGGCCAAGAGTGGGTGCTGGGAGCAGGCAGGAGGCTGCTGCAGGTGCTCTGACCGCAGGGGTCCCCAGCCTGGAGGAGATAGGGAGAAGGGATTTTCAGGGCCACGGCAAGTGCCTAGTGACGGGCTGGGAAGAGGTGGCGGTCGGGAGGCAGGTAATGCGGATGAGTCTGGCTCTGGCCTGTGGAACTGGAAGGCAGTGCCACCACTGATGCTGAGGGCCCTTACAGCCCCCAAGGGGAGCAGCCATGGGCTGGCACCATGTGGACATTTGGAGTTCAGGCCTTTGCAGCACAGTGACACACTGCTTCTTCTCTTCTAGTACCCAGCCCAGGCAGGGTCCTGCCTTGCCTCAGCTGAGTTCCCAACGTATTTCCAGACCTCCCTCTGCTCAGCACTTGTCCAGGGCACACAGACATGGCCTTAGGCACTGAGCTGAGTGCAGCCCCAGGTGACTCATCACACCCCAGCTGCCGGAGCACGGATGGCACCTGGTGGCTCACAGCTGGGCCCCTTCCCAGGTGGAAACCCGTCATGCCCAGGGTTATCCCTGCCATGGGATACTGCCTGGTGCCAAGGTTACAAAGACCCCAGCTCCTTGCCTCAGCTGGGGATATCTGGGAAGAACCAGCCAGCCCCACCAGCACCTGTGGCATCCCTTCACTCTCTACAGGTCTCATTCTCAAGAGCCCTCCCCGGGAAACCCATAGGCACAGCTCCTGCAGAACCTGAGACAGCGCATCTTTCCTCCCTGACCACGAGCTCCCAGGACAGGGCTGAGACTTGCTGCGTGTGCCTGCATTTCTGAACTGGACAGATCATCGTGACTCAGCGAGGATTTGCTACACAGTCCTGAATTCAGAGAGGCCAGACTCAAGTCTCAAAAACACCATGAATTCCTCAGGTCACAGCCCCGGGTTTTAATTCTGAGCTATGGTCACCGTAGAGGGGTGGGACACAGGGCCCTCAATCACCGGGTCTTCCTTTGCCAGCTGAGCAGCCGAGGGGGTGGTCAGGATGCTGAGGCCCCTTTAGAAATGGCACCTGGAAGAGGAGTCCACTGATGCCAAAGGCTCTCAGCCTGCGGACCCTGGCCTGGCAGGAGGAATGGAAAATGGCACTTGCACTGTCATAGCGGGGATGACGGGAGTGGGCGTTGGCTGCACAGTTAAGATGCCGTGTAGCATGGATCCCTGCATCTCATTCTGGAGGGCCAGGGTTCAAGTCCCAGCTCTGCTTCCAATGCCACTTTCCTGATGCTGTGCACCCTTGGGGTCAGCAGGTGAAGCAGGTACTGGCTCAGCCACGTGGGCCCTGCTACCCAGCAAGGAGAGCTGGACAGAAGGCCCAGTGCTTGGCCATTCAGGGAGTGAACCAGTGGATGACAGCTCTCTCCTCTGTCTCTCACTTCCCTTTTCTCTCTCTCTCTCTCTCTCTGACTTTATAAATAAATAAATAAAATGAATTACAAAACCACATGATGATGCATAGCAGCACTATTCACAACAGCCACAAAGGTGCAAGGGCCCCACCTGTCAGTCAGCAGGTGACTGGGTGAACAGGCTGTGGTACGCCCATTCAGTGGACTCTTACTTGCTCACTGTCTTGCTCTGTTTTCTGTTGCCATAACAAAACACCTGAGGCTAGGTCATGTGCAAAGGAAACAGACTGATTCTGGTTCATGGCTCTGGAGGGCCAAGAGCATGGCATGTGCTTGGCTTCTGGTCAGAGCCTCGGGGCGGAGGGCAGAAGAGCAAGCAGGCGTGTATGGGAGAGAAGAGCGCCTGGCAGGACCGGAAGGCAAGGAAGCCACGCTCGCTCTGCTAACAACCGGCTCTCATGGGAACTGCATCAACCCCTTCCTGAGGGCAGCTCGCTCATGATCCAGATGCCTCTTAGGCCCTCAGTCTCTCAGCACCACACGGACGCTGGGAACCAACCACATCCAGTGCACAGCAGTCACAGGGAGCGGGAGAGCACTGCTATCAGCCACAGCACGGGGGGAATGGAAGGCGTTATGCCGAGAGGGAAGTGGGACCCAGAAGGTCACATATTTATGATCGCATTTCTACAAAATGTCCACAACAAGCAAATCCATAGAGATAGAGAGGAGATCACTGGTCACCAGGGATGGGGAAGGCAGGCATCGGGACTGACAGCTGATAGGTACAGGATTTCTGTGTGAAGTGATGAGAACATTCTGGAAACAGATGGTGGCGATGGCTGAACAACATTGTGAATATACTAAGTATTGTACATTTTAAAGTAAATTTTGTGTTATGTGAACTGTATCTCAAAAAAATGTGCAAAAGTAATGGGATGATAATTAGAAACCTCCACTATATAAATATAAAATGGTTTTTGGCACATAATGTATGATTTTTTTTTTAAAAAGGTTTATTTACTTATCTGAAAGGGAGAGTTACAGAGAGGCAGAGGCAGAGAGAGAGAGAGAGAGGTCTTCCATCTGCTGGTTCACTCCCTAGATGGCTGCAACAGCCAGGAGCCAGAAGCTTCTTCTGGGTCTCCCACACAGGTGCAGGGGCCCAAGGACCCGGGCCATCTTCCACTGCTTTCCCAGGCCATAACAGAGAACTGGATCGAAAGTGGAACAGCCGCAACTCGAACTGGAGCCCATATGGGATGGGATGCTGGCACTGCAGGCAGCAGCTTCACCCACTATGTCACAGCACTGGCCCCTAATGTATGCCTGATAAATGTTAACGACTAGACTGGAAACACTGAAATGTTTCTAGGGGCAGGTGCCCAGCCTCGTGGTTTAGGCACTGGTTAATAAGCTCACATTCCACATAGGAGCACCTGGGTTTGATTCCCAGCTCCAGGTCCTGATTCCAGCTTCCTGCCAGTGCAGACCCTGGGAGTCAACAGGTGATGGCACCAAGTACCTGAGTCCCTGCTACCCATGGAGGAGACCAGGACTGCATTCCCAGCTCCCAGTTTCAGCCTAGCCCAGCCCTGGCTGTTGTGGGCATGTAGGGGAGTGAATCAGTGGATAGGGGCTCTAGGCTCTGTCACTGCCTCTCTGCCACTTAAATAAAGCAAGCAAGGGTATTTTTACTATTTCTAATTATGGTGAATGCTAAACTCACAGGTGATCCCAGACCAGCTCCCTCAGCTAACCCTGCAAGCAGTTTTCACCACAAAGCCAACACCCACCTGAAATTCACGCAAAGAAAAAAAAAATGACATCTCTCTCTTTTTTTTAAGGATGTAACTTCCCTTTCTCTGTGTAGGAAGTGGCTGAGCTAAACTGTTTCTGGGAGAGCAGCTGGTTGTAGGATTTGGCCTGGCTCCGGGAGAGGGGTTGCAATCACACCCTCAGAACAGGCACCAGGCGGTGACAATCACCACTTCACTAGTGCACCAGCCCTTGAAGGTGTCATCGCGGATGGCAGGCAAGGAACGGTACCAGGTGGTGGCACGAGGCAGGATCCAGGACACCAAGGCAGAGTAAGGGGCCCGGTGACAGAAGGCTTGGTCTACTCTGATGAAAACAGAGTCTGACAACGTCTCTGCCGGTGTTTGTCAAAAGGGGATGACTTGAAGCTGGTGAGGCGGGGAAGAAGGCCAGGCACGCAGGCTGTGCTGCTGTTTTTAGGAGGGAAGCAAAGGACTGGGAGAGTCTCCTTAGCTAGCGTGGTGGCCTGTGTCCTCTCCAAACACATGTTCTTTATTTTCTGTTCATTTTTACTTACTTTTATTTTTTTAAACAAGATTTATTTATTTGAAAGGCAGAGTTACAGAGACAGTGAGTGCACGCTTCCAACTGCTGGTTTACTTCCCAAATGGCTACAACAGCCAGGGCTGGGCCAGGCTAAGCCAGGAGCCAGGAGCTTCTTCCAGGTCTCCCACACGGGTGCAGGGTCCAAGCACTTGGGCCATCTTCTGCTGCTTTCCCAGGTGCATTAGCAGGGATCTGGATAGGAAGTGGAGCAGCTAGGACTCCAATCAGCGTGCATATGGGATGCCAGCACTGCAGGCCATGCATGGCTCAATCTGCTGTGCCACAATACCAGTCCTTTATTTTCATTTTACTTGAAAGGCACACAGAGAGATAGAAAGCACTCTATTATCCACCTGTTCACGCCCCCAAAGGTACATAACAGTCAGGGCTGGGCCAGGCCAAAGCCAGAAGCCAGGAACTCAATCCAGCTCTCCCACGTGGGTGGCAGGGATCCAATGACTAGAGCCATCACCTGTGCCCTCCCAGGGTCCACATTAGCAGGAAGCTGGAATCAGTACAAACCTGGGACTTGAATACAGGCCCTGTGATATGAGATGTGAGTTTCCCAAGTTGAGTCTTTACCACTGTGCCAAATGCCCACTGCCAAACACAGATCCCCAAGAGTGGAAGAGCAGCCCACACATTCCACGTGCTCTCAGCTTCCTGCTCACTCCTTCCAGCCCACAGCCACTGTGTTCTGCTCAGAGCTTGGTGGCTTCCTTCACTGAGAACCTGCCCGTGCCTGGGCAAGTAAGTTAACAAAGGCGCTCAGGGGAGCCATGATGCAGTCTCCCCTAAAACAAGACAAAACCAAACCAAACCCTGCAAAGCTTCAACCTGCTCAGACACAGCCATGCCGCTCCTTGCAATCCAACCTAAGGAAAGAGTCACACTGGTGCCTGGCCAAGAATGTGCCAAATGCCAGCTGGAAATAAGCCCCAAGTCCTCCAAGTGGGGAATAGCTCTGTGACCCACAGTCTGTGCAACCAGGGAATATTGTGCAATAGGTTCTTTTAAAAGGGCTAGATAACAACAAGGACAAATCTTCAAGACACACAGTCTAAGAAGAATAGGCCAGTTCCAAGTTCCAGGAGCATACTGCCAAACAACACATTCAATATGATGACAAAGTAAGAAAATGCACATTAAATATATATATATATATATATATATATATATATATATATATATGAGAATTTCAAAAAGTTTGTGGAAAATAGAATTAAAAGATGCTTATTTTGGTGCAAAATTTTTTCATAGCATACATTTTCCATGAAGACTCCCTTGTATATTTTATGGGTATACTCAGGTATATAAATGCACAGAGAAAGTTCTGGGAGGATCCATGCCAAGTTTATGGCAACAGTTCCTCCAGGAAGGGATCAGGAAGGGATGGGAATTGGCAGAGGGATTTTAGCTTTATGCAGAAGGCTACAAAGAACGTCTCAGAGGAAGGTGCTTTCTGGTATCACGTGTGTGAGTAATAACTTCAGCCCCTCCCATGTCTCTCCTCCAAAAGGGAAAAAAATCAGTGGCTCCACATTCCAGACACTCTCGGCTCAACACGCTTTCCCCTGAATCCAGTTCCTTATCCATCACCCACTCAAGGGCTTTGTGGGTTTTACTCCAAATTCCGGACATCCCCTCCAACCTGCCCTCAATCCTTGGCATCTCAGGACACCAGAAATCTGTCACCACTCAGACACCAAGCTCAGCACCTTCTGAATTCCTTTGTTCTCTCCCACCCAACAAGCCCCGGCCCCGCCCCTTCTCAGCACCTCACCTGCTTCCCTCCGCCAGAACAAGCCCCCATCACCCCTCCCAGGTTGTGCAATGTCTGCCTTGAACCCCTCCCTCTGCCCCATCCGTTCCCCCACACAGCGGGGAGCACAGCTCCCAGCTCTACAGAGCAGAAGCCCAAGCCCTGACAGATGGGCATGAGGCCCTCCACGGCCTGCCCTTGAGCCCTCTGTCCCTAGTCCTCTCTGCTTTAGCCACACAGATGCCGAGGGCCCCAGGGCTTTGGCACTGGCTGTTGACTCTGCCAACACACTCTTTTCCCAGAGATCTGCACAGCTGCTCTCATCTGCCTGCCGTCTCTGCTCAGGTTTGCAGTGAGGCCTTCCTGAAGACCCGTGGGCTTTCTGGATACCTCACATTTAGTCCATGAAGGTGTGGCTCTGTGTCTGCTGTTCATGGGGAATGTCCAGGCGTGGGCAAAGTGCCTGGCACCTGGCAGCTGCCAAGTGGATGAGCAGAGCCTGTTTCATAGGGCCCAGAGGAATGCTGGCAGCTTCAGTGACCCGTTTGCTCCAAACGTGCTGGATTCCACCACAGTGAACTACCCAGGGGTCCCGTGAACTCCCACATATGCTCATGTAACCACCTCTCTTCTCTTTTGTGTAAAGATATGCTTATTTGAAAGGAGAGAGAGGGAGAGGGAGAGGGAGAGAGGGAGAGGGAGAGAGGGAGAGAGGGAGAGAGAGATCTGCATCTGCCCTAACAGGCAGGATTGGGCCAGGCCAAAGCCAGGAACAAGGAGCCAGGTCTCCCCCTTGGGTGCTGGGATCCAAGTACTGGGTCTATCTTGTGCTGCTTTCCCAGTCACGTTAGCAGGGAGCTGGATTGAAAACAGAGCAGGCAGGACTCAAACCAGTGCCCATAGGGATGCTGGTGTTGCAGGTGGTAGCCTAATCCATTGTGTCACAATGCCATCCCCACCCACCACCCCACTTCTTATCCATCATTCTGAACCTTACCCCAAAGCTCCAGACCAGCAAGCTTCAATGTCACTTCCTCCTGACCTTCTGGCCACTCCACTTCCCACCCCTTGTCCTGTGGGCTGAGTTAAAGACGTTCTCTTTGGAGTAGGCGTTTGGTGCAATGTTTAACAAGATGCTTGGGGTGCTTGCATCCCATTTCAGAGTACCTGGGTTGGAGTCTGAGCCAACTTCCTGCTAACGTCCAGCCTGGCAGGCAGCAGGTGATGACTGAATATGTGGGTCCCTGCCACCAGTGTGAGAGACCAGGACTGTGTTCCCAGCTCCCAGCTTTGGCCTGGCCCAGCCCTGGCTGTTGAGGCAGTTAGAAAGGGAACCATTTGCTACCTTTCAAATCAATTAAATAAATAAGTTTTAAAGTGTAAGTCTTTGTCCTCTAGCCTCCCATGCTTTCCGTTGTGTTGTTGCACAGTTGTTAAAATGCTACTGTTTACAGAGTCCATTGCTCTGTGCTGAGTCATCAATTCTGCTGAGTGGCTTGCAGGCATTATTTCATTAAATCATTGCAACAACTGCCAAAGTAGCCATTATTATCGCCATATCACAGTTAAGGAAACCAAGGCACAGAGCGTCATCTGATGACAGGTGACAGAGCTAGTGTCTGAACCGAGCCCTGCTGGACTCGAGTCTGTGCTGGTAAATTTTAGTATCAAGTCCCTCCATGAAATTGGCTCTGAGCCCTTGGCCAGGCTGAGGTGAGCCAAACCACCAAAGAAATAAGCAAACCAGCCAACCAACCAACCAACCATGGATTGCAGAGCCCTGATCCAGAACTGAACCATGGTGATGACACAGGGTGGCTCCCTGGCTTGAGTCACTGGCCAGCCCTCAGTGACACAAGACTTATTTATTTGAAAGCAGAACAACAGAGAGAGGGAAAGGCAGACAGAGAGAGGGAGAGAGACAGAGAGAGAGAGGAAGAGATAGACAGATCTTCCATCTCCTAGTTTACTCCCCAAATGCCCGCAACAGCCAGGCCTGGGGCCCAGGTCAAAACAAGAGCCAGGAACTGTCCAGGTCTCTCGCATAGATGACAGGGGCCCAAGTACCTGGGCTATCATCTGCTGCTTTCCAGGCACATTGGTAGGAAGCTGGATTGGAAGCAGAGGAGCCAGGACTTGAACTGGCTCTCTGATATGGGACACCAGCATTGCAAGTGGTGGCTTAACCTGCTGTGCCACAATGCCAGCCTTGACTTGTTTTTTGCTTTAAAAAAAAATTATTCATTTATTTGAGAGGCAGAGTTACAGAGAGAGGGACAGACAGAGAGAAAGGTCTTCCATCCACTGGTCCACCCCCAAAACAGCCGCAATGGCTGGAGGTGAGCCGATCTGAAGCCAGGAGCCAGGAGCTTCTTCTGGGTCTTCCACTTGAGAGCAGGGGCTTAAGCACTTGGACCATCCTCCACTGCTTTCCCAGGCCATAAACAGAGAGCTGGATTGGAAGAGAAGCAGCCAGGACATGAACCGGTGCCCATATGAGATGCCAGCGCCACAGGCGGAGGCTTAGCGTAGGACGCCACAGTGCTGCCCCCTTCACTTGTTCTTAACACCCAGATGCATCCTCGCTCTGGGCTCCTGTGACACATCCCCTCTTCAGGGCCCTGTGATGCAGTAATTTAGTTCCCTTTCTGCTAAACTAGATGGAGTTTATTATTATTATTTTTTTAACCAAGTCCTAAGTAATACAAATCCCTTGCAGAGTGGCTCTAAGAAATAAGAAAGCAATGTATGAAAAACACTTCCCTCAGTGTCTGGCCTTGGTAAATAACAACCAATACACGGTCTCTAATATTATTATGATAAGCAAGCCACAAGGACACGCTATTACAGGAACGGGACAGATGAATCACTTCGCCCAGGCATCTAAATTAGTCCTCCCTGGAAAGGGGGGCGGGGCATACCAAGGGGCCCTGTCCTTGGTCCTACAGCACTGTAATTTTATCAATGGCTGGGTCTGGCTATGGAAGGTTGTTTATTAAGTCTGTGGATGATATTCAGATGAGTAACACATGGGAAAAACTGGGTGACGGAATCTGAGTTCAGATCAACTTCTACAGGCTGGAGATGGAGTGAGAACAGCTTGGTAAAATGTGTCACTGCCAAGATAAAGGTTCCATACAAGGGGAGCTGCTGGGAGGGGTAGGTAGCACGGGAAAGGTTCATGACACGCAAGATGGTTTTTCCAGTTCCTGGGCTTGCTCAGTATGAGCCAACAGGCTGGTGTGGCTGCCAGAAACTCCTACCAACACAACTACTTGCTCACACTGAGAGAGAGGAAGGGCACAGACATGCTTGAGCACCTACTGTGTGCCAGGCCCTGCACTGAACACCTGACAGCCACTGTTCCGGACGATCCACTCGCTAGCCCTGTGATGTGGGCGTTATCACCGTCCTCCCCACTTGACAGGTGAGGCTGGCGAGGCTCAGGGAGGTGAGGAGACCTGACTGAGGGAGCACAGACTGTGAACTCGGTGCTCATTAGGATGTGCCCTTCATCCCTGCATTCTGCGCTCAGCGGTTCACAGCTGGAATATTCTGTTTGGTCCTGAGACAGTGTATTTTTGGAGATGGATGGACTTGTCCAGATGAAGGTGACCGGGAAGGTGAAAACTCTATCAAGAAGTCCCCTTGAGACCAAGCTGAGCTGGGAAGACCCAGAGCAAGGACACCCCTCAGCCTCTCCTACCCGAGTGCCCAGAAATGACACCACTTAACATCTATGACAGCATGTGGTGTCACCAGCTGGTGAAAACTGCTGAAGAAGCCCTGGGAAATGGCCGGCAGACAGGACTGGACTAATGAAAAGAAACACAGGCCGAAGCAGAAGCCAGGCAGGACTGCTACAAAGGCAGGAGGGAGACAGCACATTCCCCAGGGAGACAAGGTCCAGCCTGAAGGTCAAAGAGATTCGTTGAAAACTCATGGGCATACCAGCAGGAAGCTCTTTAAGGTCCATCCAGCCCTTGCAGCTCTGACTGTGGTGCTGTGAGACAGAAAGGCAGGACGTGGCCAGGGGAAAAGGAAGACAGCAAGCTCCGAAGATGTACGGCTGGCATCACCCTTCTTTACCTAGTTCTGTCCTCTGCATACAATCCATCCACAGACAAGGAAACAGGAAGTCACAGTACACACAAGAGCACGTGTCACAATACACACAAGAGCTCCAGGTGGTCCAGGGATACCAACACCATGGAAGACAGGGCCCAATTTAACAAATACAGGTTGAACAGCCTTAACCAGAAATCCCAAATCTAAAGTGTTCCAGAAGCTGAAACTCTTTAAGCATCACATGGGCACCGAAGATATTTAGATCTGGAGGCCGGCACGCCGCAGCTCACTAGGCTAATCCTCCGCCTTGCAGCGCAGGTACACCGGGTTCTAGTCCCGGTTGGGGAGCTGGATTCTGTCCTGGTTGCCCCTCTTCCAGGCCAGCTCTCTGCTGTGGCCAGGGAGTGCAGTGGAGGATGGCTCAAGTGCTTGGGCCCTGCACCCCATGGGAGATCAGGAGAAGCACCTGGCTCCTGCCATCGGATCAGCGCGATGCGCCGGCCACAGCGCGCCTACCGCGGTGGCCATTGGAGGGTGAACCAACGGCAAAAAGGAAGACCTTTCTCTCTGTCTCCCTCTACTGTCCACTCTGCCTGTCAAAAATTAAAAATAAATAAATAAATAAAAATTTTTAAAAAAAAGATATTTAGATTTGGGAGCCAGTGTAAAGCCACCACCTGTAACACTGGCATCCCATATTAGAGAACTGATTCAAGTCCCAGCTGCTCCACTTCCAATCCAGCTCCTTGCTAATGTGCCTGGGAAAGCAAGAGAAGATGGCCCAAGCTCCTGTCACCCACGTGGGATATCCAGATGGAGCCACAGGCTCCTGGATTTGACCTGGCAAATGAACCAGCAGGTGAAAATCTCTCTCTCTCTCTCTCTCTCTCTCTCTCTCTCTCTCTCTCTTTCTCCCTCCCTCTCCTTTTTACTCTGTTGTGGCCATTTAGGAGTGAACCAGAAGGTATAAGATCTCTCTCTCCCTCTCTGTCACCTCCTCTCTCTATATAACTCTGCCTTTCAAATAAATAAATAAGTCTTTATAAAACAAGGCTTTTAATTTGGCAAACACTTACAAGGTATCCACCATTTGTTTGCCACTGTGCTAGACACAGGAAAGAGAAATAAAGGAGAATACAATACTAAAAAATAAATAAATAAAAATAAAACAAGGCTTTTAGATAAGATACACTTAAACAGTAAAGTGTATGCAAATATTCCAAAATCAAAAATCCTTGAAATCTGAAACGCTTCTGGACCCAAGCAATTGGGATATAGGATATTCAACCTGTATAAAAACTAACAACCACACAACAGGTGACAATGCAAGTGGAGGCATTTAAAACAATCACGTATGATCAAATGGGTGGGAGAAGACATCGTGACCACGAAGCAGGAGGAGCCCACTACAGAAAAGGATGAATTAGAATCACAAATAAGAGCTGGCACCGTGGCTCACTAGGCTAATCCTCCGCCTTGTGGCGCCGGCACACCGGGTTCTAGTCCCAGTTGGGGAGCCGGATTCTGTCCCGGTTGCCCCTCTTCCAGGCCAGCTCTCTGCTGTGGCCAGGGAGTGCAGTGGAGGATGGCCCAAGTGCTTGGGCCCTGCACTCCATGGGAGACCAGGAGAAGCACCTGGCTCCTGCCATCAGATCAGCGCGGTGCGCTGGCCGTAGCGCGCCAGCCGCGGCGGCCATTGGAGGGTGAACCAACGGCAAAGGAAGACCTTTCTGTCTCTCTCTCTCACTGTCCACTCTGCCTGTCAAAAAAAAAAAAAAAAAGAAATCACAAATAAAAGATTTAATCATTATAACAAAACAAAAAAAAGCAAAAGACACTGAATAGAAACAGATAGAGAGAAAATCGGTGCTCTGGAAGACAAGGTGGAGGCATTTACCCAAAATGCAGGAGTAAACGCAAAGAGGACTGACAAAAAGTGGGAACGATGTCCATATTCACTATGGGCAAGGTTTAGATAATAGGCTTTCTCGAATATTTTTGGTAGAGATGTAAATTGCTTTCCTCATGAGGCTATTTCCAGGTTTCTTGCAGTAGGAACCCAACCAACCCCTATTTTTAAGGCAAGGGTCAGCAAATGATGGTTACAGGCCAAATCTGGCCAGCTGCCTCCTTTTGTAATAAAGTGTTAGTGGGACACAGCCATGCCCACTCATTCACATAGTGTCTCTGGCTGCTTTCACGCTCAGTGGTGGAGTTGAGTGCCTGTGAGATACAGTGGGTACCTCGCAAATGTTCAAATGTCCTTTACAGACAAACCTTGCTGACCCTTGGTTTAGGCCATTATTGGTTGGGTTTTCTGATACTTGGACTCCTAACTGAAACAATGAATGGAGATGCAAGACTAGAAAAACCTCTAAAAGAATGAACATCTAGTTGGTAACAAAGGTTATTTCTATGGAGAGGAAGGAGACTGAGCAGAATTTGAAGGGGAGAGGTTATTTACATGTGCAAATGTGAAAACCTAATAATGACAATGAACTTGAATTAATTTGCAATTTAATGTTTCTAAGAACTGCAGGTCTAAGAAGAAACTGCTGATGCATTTAAAAATGTGAATGAATCTCAAGATACGTTTAGCAAAAGAAAGACACAAAAAGTACTTATTCTGTGATTCCATTTATAGCAACCTGAGTCAAGATAGTGGTTACTGGGGCTGGCGCTGTGGCAAAGCAGGTGAAGCACTGCCTGCAGTGCCAGCATCCCATATGGGCGCCAGTTCAAGTCTTGGCTGCTGCCCTTCTGATCCAGCTCTCTGCTATGGCCTGGGAAAGAAGTGGAGATGGCCCAAGTCCTTGGGCCCCTGCACCCACATGGGAGACTTGGAAGAAGCTCCTGGCTCCTGGCTTTGGGTTGGTCCAGCTCCAGTCGTTGTGGCCTTTTAGGGAGTGAATCAGCAGATGTAAGACCTCTCTCTCTCTCTCTCTTTCTGCCTCTGCCTCTCTGTCACTCTGCCTTTCAAATAAATAAGTAAATCTTAAAAATAAAACATAGTGGTTATCTTTGAAGAGGTATATTAACTGGGAGAGACATACAGAAGGCCCCTGAGGTGCAAGAAATATTCTAGGGACTGGCACTGTGGCATAGTGGGTAAAGCCACTGCTTGCAGTGCCAGCATCCCATAAGGGCGCCGATTCAAGTCTTGGCTGCTCCACTTCTGATCCAGCTCTCTGCTATGGCCTGGGAAAGCAGTAGAAGATGGCCTAACCCCTTGGCCCCCTGCACTCACATGGGAGATCTGGAAGATGCTTCTGGCTTCTGGCTTTGGATTGACACAGCTCTGGCAGTTGTGGCCATCTGGAGAGTGAACCAGCAGAGGGAAGACCTCTCTTTCTCTGCCTCTGCCTCTCTGTAACTCTGCCTTTCAAATAAAATAAATACATCTTTTTTTAAAAAAGAAATATTCTATTTTTTATGTGGACAGTGCTAACACAGAGGTACTTATCTATAAAAATCCTAGAAGTATATGCTTAGGATTGTCCATTTTATTGTACATAAATTATATATCAATAAATTAATAAATTAAAAATAACACTGGAAAGTAAGCAAACATAGGCCGCCTAACCCAGACCCTAGTCCTGGCCTGGCCCACTCTGCCGTTCTACCTCTTATGTACCCAGTCACCTCCCAGAGCAAAAACAAAGCATGGGTGGCCCAAAGGATACTTATTTTAAGATTTAGCTATTTTTATTTATTTGAAAAGCCAGGAGGCAGAAACAGAGACAGAAAGAAAGATCTTCCATCTACTGCTTCAGTCCCCACATGCCCATGACAGCCAGGGCTGGAGCCAAAAACTCAACCTGGGTCTCCTGTGTTCGTGGCAGGGTCCCAAGTACTTGAACCAACACACCTGCCGCCTCTCAGGGTGCTCATTAGCAGGAAGCTGGAATTAAAAGCAGGACTGGGACTCAAACTGGCACTCGGATATGCGGGTGTGGGCATCCCAAGAGGCATCTTAAGTGCTGCGCCAAATGCCCATCTGTACCCCCCACTTCCCAGAAAATTTTCTGAGTTGTTTTTATATATTAAAAAAGAAAAAAAGTTGAAGCAGTTATCCTAGTAAAAGCAGCCCAGAACTTTGCTAAACCTCACTACCCTTACTTCATGGGTTTTGTTTGAATTATTCAGTGCAGGTGGGGAGGTGGTATTCAGTCTCTTTAGTTAGGATCCAGGTCTTGTTAACTGCACTGAGTTGGGGGCGGTGAGCATCAGACCGTGCCCGATTCCATTATCCCTGCCTGCCTAGTCACCTGTCCAAGCCTGAAGTCCTAGGCGTGAGATCCTCCTGTCTGGTTAGGAGCCTCGGCAGGCTCCTGGCAAGAGGACAGCCAGCCAGCGTCCCAAGCAGGGCTAGGCTTCCTACCTTTAACTCCCTCCTCTTCCGCGCAGGGTCCTCACACACCTCGGGGAGGAAGCACTGCCATGCGCCATTGTACAGACACAGTAACTAGAGCACGTATTGGGCACGGCAGACAAAATGCCACTTGGGATGCTCTCACCCCATAATGGAACACCTGGGGTCAAGTCGGGGCTCTTCTCCCCCAATTCCAGCTTCCTGCTAATGCACACCATGGGAGGCAGCAGGTGATGATGGCGCAAAGGCTTGGACCCCTGCCACCCACATGGGAGACCCAGACTGAGTTCTGGGCTCCTGGCTTTTTTTTTTTTAAGCATTTTACTGAAATGCAGTATACATACTGAAGACATGCATGGAAGTATACAGATGAGTTTTTTGTTCCCTGTTCACACTCATAACCAACACCCAAATTAGAAACAAAATATTACTAGTACCCCTAGAGTCCTCGCTATTTCCCCCTCTTCATTCCTTTTCTTTTTTTGTGGGAAAGAAGAGCATGTTGTCAGAAAAATATGGACTGCTTCATGAGATTGCATGTCATCCTTGCACAGAGGCATGCTAATCCTCTCTGCATGGTTCCAGTTTTAGTACATGGGCTACCAAAGCAAGCGCTGGGGCTGCTGGTTTTTGGCCTGGCCCAGCCCTGGCTGTTGTGGGCATTGGGGAGTAAACTAGCAAACAGATCTTTTTCAAAAGTTTAAAAAAAAAAAAAGCCTGAGCCCCAGGCTGATTAAGGAACTTGCCTAAGGTTCTGCTGCCGCCCTCCAAAAGCGATCCACGCTCCTGCCATTTTGCCAGCATCCACGGAACCAGCTCTGCCTGGCGCTGGCTGTGTCAACCGAGGCAGGCACCTCCCTGCGCTGAGCCTAGATGGCCTCCCTTGCAAGATGCGGCTAACACTGCTTACCTCACCAGGGGACCACGAGGAGTGAGGGAGACAATGGACGTGAAAGCCATTTTTAACCACCAGCCATCTGGCAGGTGCACCGCTCCCACTGCGGAGCAGCCAGGACGCTGACAGCTGTTGCTTTTTGCCTACACACGATCCATCTTCCCTTCTCCTGGCAATGGGGCTCCTGATTGCTCCCTTGGGAAAGCACCCTTCGGTACCGTGCGCTTACTTCAAGACTGACCCCAGCCGCCCTTTCTCCCTGGGAGGCTGTGCAGCCAGACACTAACTAGTGCGTCTCAATTCGCAGGCTTGCCTCAACAGCTGCCCTGGCCCAGGAGCTCTCGTGCTGCAGCAGCTGTTGAGAGGATGATACCAATGACAGGAAGGAGAGGGGGAAAAAGGGGCTTTCGATGTGCCAGGCACATTTTCTAAGCACCTCTGACACCCCAGTGAGGCGGGGGCTGGCACTATCCCTGTTCTGTATTTGAAGGGACTGAAGCTCAGTGGGAGGGATGCTTTGGGGGGAAGTGATGAGGTGGGACTCCTCCTTGGGCCATGCAGCTCGTCCCTCTACACTATCTGGCCTCTGTGGGGTAAGCCTGGGGCTGCTGGCAGTCACCATGCCGCCGACAAGGAACAGGCTGGGGGAGAAGAAGGCAGAGTCCAGAGGAACTGGGTCAGAGCACCTGGATCCAGCCACGCCTGATGTTGTCCGCCCCTGCACTTTTCAGTTAGGTAAGGCCACAAATCTCCCCTTTCTGGTTGCAGCTGCTGTGAGGGAGGCTTCTGTCTACTGAGCAGAGTCTGAGAGTTGTGGCCTGTGACTCTCCGCAGAGTCAACACCATAGAACCACTGGCTCTCGTCAGAGAAGAGGAGGACCATCGGGGTGGGGGGCGGCAGCCTGGACTGGAGGCCGCGTGCCATGGCACTGCTGTGGCCCTGGCCCTGCTCCCCCAGAGCCGCCCCACCCCACCCTGAGGGACGGTTCTCACAAGGCTGGTTGAACCTGCAGGAATCGCCTTCTCTTTGCACAGTTCTCTTTTCTATACTTGTTCCGTATTTCTTCCCCAGAGTGTTTTTTTGGCGAGGAGGGAGGAAGCAAAAGGAGACATTTTAAAGGCAATTTCGGGCCCAAGATCTCAGGATAGAGGCAGCTTTGATGATGCTACGTTGAAGGCACGCAGCTTATCCACAGCAGACTTGGGAAGGGGAAGCTGTCAACGTTCTCTCTTTCCGGCCGCAAACTGCAGCTCTCTGATTTTTTTTTTTTTTTCCCTAGAGTTTAATCTCACGCAGGAAGCTAAGCTGATATCAGGAAGGTTTTAAACGTGTCAATCTCCTTCCTGGCATTTTATCAGAAACTGATTCTCCTTGCTTTCCGAGGCACGCGGCTAGGCCTGGCCATTGTTAACCCTGGGTCTGGGCACCACGTTTGCAGACACACCTGCAGCTCCCAACCGGATTACATCTGGGCCGCGGATTCAGAGGCAAGGGAACGGCAAGGAAAGCCGGCCATTCTTCAGACAGAGGAAGGGGCAGGCACGCCCGCCCAGGCCTCATCCTGCGCTGACTTCTCCTCCCCCTCGGACTTTGAAGGGATTAGTAAGCAGGCTACTAGCTCCCAGCACGAGGGTACTTCACAACGTTCAGGGAAAATGGAATGAAAAGCTAAGTCGGCTTTAGCCCCCCACATTTTGAAATCTACAAGCTGTTTATTCCTGATCCACAGGTTGCATGAACTTTCTGAAGACCTCCCTGTAAACACAGATTTCTAAGTATGTGGCATCATGATGTGGGCATTGTGGGGCAGCAGGTGGAGCCACTCTCTGTGACAACCACATCCCATACCAGAGTGCCAGTGAGAGACCTGGCTACTCGGCTTCTGATCCAGCTCCCTGCTAGGGCGCCTGGAAGAAAGCAGATGATGACGCGAGTGCTTTAGTGCCTTCCACTCACATGGGAGACCAGCCTGGAATTCCTGGAGCCTGGCTTCAGCCTGGCCCCAGCCTAGCCCAGTCCCAGCTATTGCCATCATTTGGGGAATGAACTGGTGGATGAAAGATATCTCTCTCTCTCTCTCTCTGTCATCCTGTCTTTCAAATAATTAATACATATTAAAATACATATTTGGTACCAAAATAAACTCATCTTTTTTATAATAGCCACTGTTCTAAATTTCAAAAAAAAATTTTTTTTCATTTTATTTGAAAGGCATAGAGACAAAGAGAAACCAACAGAGAGAGAGATCTTCCATCCTCTGGTTCATTCCCTAAATGCATTTGGTCAGGCCAAAGCCAGGAGCCAGAAACTGCATCTGGATCTCTCACATTGGACTCATCTACTTGAGCAAACACCTGCTGCCTCCCAGGGTGTGCAGTAGCAGGAAGCTGGAACTGGAGGAGCCAGGTCTGTCACCAGGCCCTCTGATATGGTACATGTGCATCTCAAGTGGTCTTAACACTGTGGCACATGCCTTCCCCTTAGCATTGTTTGAAGCACTTCACATGTTGAACCATCTTCTGCCACTTTCCCGGGCAGCTGGGTTGGATGTGTGGCAGCTGGGGTTAGAACCAGTGCTCTGATATGAGATGCTGGTATCATAACCCACTGCACCACAAGACTGGCCACAACACATGGGAACTCCTGGAACCCTTTCCACAACCCTGTGATGCAGGTTCTATGCTCTCTCTCCCTTATAGCGGGGTGAAGTTGAGTCACACGAGTGTAACTCACTTGCCTGAGTGACACAGCCAGCCCAGGAATCCGGGCTGTTTGGTTCCAAGGTCCACAGGCTCCAATACTCTGCTCCACGGCTTTTAACCTTCCGTTGGACTGATCCGCCCCGCATAAATCAGAAGCTGTCAGTGTCACCAGTGGCCCCGCTCTCGGAGCTCTCAAAGCCAGAGATCAAGACCCGCAAAAGCAGGAAGACCAAGGATGACGCGTTCGCGACTGGGAAAGCATTTGGCAACTGGATCTAAAGTGGAGTTGGCTCTTTGCTGCCCAGAAGGATGAACTAATTCTGGGAAAAGCACAGACTTTGGAATGTCAACTGTCATAGCAGGCTCTTGTAATATAGTCTCATCAGCATGCATTTTCTTTAAAAAAAAAAAAAATGTGTTAAACAAAGCACTTGAGATCTGCAAATTCGGAAAGGGCAGCTCCTGACTCCTCAGAAGGCTTTAGTTGCGAGAACCCTGAGGACGCAACTGAGGAAAAGGAAGAAAGAGGAGGGAGAAGTCAGAAGTCTGGTTTGCTCGCTGGATAGTGAAGTCGGAAACGTACACCAAGAGTCGCCATGCTTGGGGCCTCCTGCCATCAGCCAAGACAGGTGCTGGGAGCACCTGAGATGACTTCCAGGACCCTGAGGGCACCGCTCTCCTCCCACCTTCTTGGAGACGAGGAGACTAGGGAACTGTAGGGGTGGCCACTGAATGGTTCCCAGGAGGGGACGGCTAAAATGGTTGGTCGGACTTGAATCTGGCCAGCTCTTTGTAGGGTAGCCTGGATCAAAACTCTGCCCCTCTTACGCATCATTAGGAGACGAACTGGAAACATCTGTTTAAATCCAGCCCATAACCTTTGATCCAATAATTCCACTTTTAAGAACTTAACCTTTGGCTATTCCTGCAAATGCACAAAGATATCTGCTTTAGAATATTCTTTAAAGTATTCTCGTAGTAGCAAAAGACCATTAACAGCTTAGATAGTCATTAAGCGGGAACCAGTAATACATTTATGCAATTGTTTAGTACAAAGTCTGATCCAAATAGACATGACAGGCATTTGGTTAGCCTTTATTTCTCTCACTTAGTGTGAATATTCATATTTTGCTGTACATATCTTGGTATATTTGATGTTTATTTTTTATCTCCTTGAAAGGCAATGAGAAAGAAACACAGAGAGAAAAAGAGTGTGTGCTCTTCTATCTGCTGATTCACTCCCCAGTCTGCTCTTCCATCTGCTGACTCACAGGCCGAAGCCAGGAGTCCAGAACTCCATCCGGGTCTCCCACAGAGCTGACAGGGACCCAGTTACTTGAGCCATCGCCTACTGCCTCCCAGGGTGTGCATTAGCAGGAAGCTGGATTGAAAGCCGAGTAGCCAGGACTTGAAACAGACACCCCAATGTGGAATGTGGGCACACCAAGCAAGAGCTCAGCCCACTGCACCACAAGGCCAGCCCCTGTATTAGTGTATTTGATCATAAGGTGCTTCTCCTGGTCCTTCTGGGATAAGGCTACTTTCTGAAAATTAAATCTGCTTGGTTCCAAATAAAGGAGCATGATCCTGTACATGCACAAGGGAGTGCTATGCAGCCATGGAAAGATCTGCCCGCATGGCCCACCAGGGAGTGCTCTCCAAGGCGTGTCCAGGAACAAGACAACGTGTGCCACATGCCACATAGTGGTGAGCGGGGGAGGCTGTGAATGGGTGGGCACAGGAGACAGACTACATGCTCTGTACAGTTGCAGAGCTGTGCAGTATGTCTGGAAGGACACAGAAACTGACCACAAAGAAGAATTGAGGGCTGAGGCACTGCACGCCCCCAGATCCTTCTGACCAGACTCTGGCCTCGGAGCTGGGCTTCCAGAGAAGAATCGGCCCCGCTCAGAGAAGAGCGTCAAGACGGCAACAAGGTACAGAGACTCAGAGCAGCGCCCAGGTTTGTTCATGGGGGTGCTTGGCGGGGACAGACACGGCTGTCCACATAACCTGATCCCCAGAGAGCACCTTGGTCCTGGTCCCCCACCTCTGTGGTGGTCCTGAGACCCCCAACTCCTTTGCTTGGGAAAAATGAAATTAGTCACTAGTCTTCTACCAAGTCTGCTAAAAGCAGGGAGTCTGCGCATCTGTGTGTGTGTGTGTGTACACACCTGTGCGTGCAGGCAAGGGGAAGCCTTAACCTCTCCTAAGTGGATGAGGTTAATAATTTTGTAGAAGAGTGGGCTGTCCACAGCATTTTGAGGAATTTCCAATAAACTGTACAAGATGACAGGCGATCACCCCTCGGAGTGGTTAAGGATGGCGGCCCTGGAGCTGGCCTGCTTGGCCCACTTGCCTGGGGACACATAGCCAGGAAGTGGAGGGGCTATGTTCAGCCTGAAGTGCGCCTGGAGCGGGCGGGTAGGGAGGCACCCCTCTTGGGATATGCAGTGGTGCCTGGGAAGTGCCTGCTGTTCTCTGCTAAGTGTTAGATGCTCTACGTTAGGTAATTCAGAGTCGCAGGGGCTTCTGTGGCCTGTGCAGCCTGCTGTCCCCTGTCCGTGAGCACCACTGCGGCCTGCGCACCAGCATGGATCCTGGCGGGATGAATTAGATAATGAATAAGATTTCTTCCTCCTCTGTGATTTCATTTTTTTTCTTTCCCGCTCTCTCTCCTCTCTCTCTTTTCCTAAAAACACTGTATGATAAATTTACTTCCTAATGATTTTTGAGCAAACTACAATGACCACAATTTCAAAATCATTAATAATTCATGAGCAAGGACCATAAACACTATACAATATCCACAGGCAGGAACCATGAATACTTGCTAAGAGATGAGGCGGAGAATATTTTAAGCAGCTGAGCTGGAAGTACCTGTGGACTCCACGCCAACCATCAGAACTCCATTTTTCAGCAAGGACCATAACTCCCCCATTGCTTCAATTCAGTCCACCTCTTCCAGGAAGTCTTCCCTCCCTCCTCTGGCACTACCTGGGATTTTCCCTGATCTTTTTTGATTTGTGCCTACTGGCATCTGAGAGGGACGAGGCAGGGAGGCACACCTGGGGCCGGGCAGGGCGTGTATGGTCAACAGCTGACCAAGAGCGAGGGCTATTTAATACATGGAAAAGCACTGGTTGCATGTGCACTTTGGAACCACTTGGAAGGGATGAAAAAACCCTGCTGCCCGAGTTACAGCCCCACAGATTTGGACTTAGCTGCCTTGCAAAGGGGCCTGGCCACTGGGACAGGCAATGCCACTGTGGAATTCCAACGTGAGCTTGTGACCTCAGCACAGGCCTCTTCACTGTATACCTGTTTCCTATGAAGCAGGCATGTGCCACAGGGCAGGGAGGGCAACCCGCCCCATCTACAGGGGGCAGCCAGGGGCAGGTGTTTGGTGCAATTAAGATGCCACTTAGGATGCCCACATCCCACATCAGAGTGCCTGATTCAAGTCCTGGCTCTACTTCCCACCCATTTTCCTGTTAATGTGTCCCTTGGGAGATAGCAGATGACGGCTCAAGTAGACTCTGCCACCCAAGTGGAAGACCCAGATTGAGTTCCAGGCTCCTGACCATGGCTGGCCCAGCCCTGGCTTTTGTGGGCAATTCGGGGAGTGAACCAGTAGATAGAAGCTCTCTACGTCTCTCTGCCTTTCAAATAAAGTAAATTTTAAAACAAAGTTTAAAGAGGGTAGCCTTACGAATGACAGTCATCCATGTGGCCATATGGGAATAAGGACTCAGTGTGGCAACCCCCAATTTTCCAAACAAGCCAGAAGTATGCAGCTTTATACAAATCTCCCAACATTTAAATACAAACATCTAATTTTTAAAAATTATAGGATTATATAGGATACAGGTTAGAAACAAATCCTCGGGCTGAATTTGATCTGGCAAAGTCTTTCTCTCTTTCTCTTTTCTTGCTTCTCTTCTCCTTTTTTTTTTAAGATTTTATTTATTTATTTGAGAGGTAGAGTTACAGATAGTGAGAGGAAGAGACAGAGAGAAAGGTCTTTCTCCCGCTGGTTCACTCCCCAGATGGCCGCAATGGCTGGAGCTGCGCAATTCCGAAGCCAGGAGCTAGGAGCTTCTTTCCAGTCTCCCATGTGGGTGCAGGGGCCCAAGCACTTGGGCCATCTTCTGCTGCTTTCCCAGGCCATAGCAGACAGCTGGACTGGAAGAGGAGCAGATGGGACTAGAACTGGTGCCCCTATGGTATGCCGGTGCCGCAGGTGGAGGATTAACCTACTGCACCACAGCGCCGGACTGCATGTCTCTTCTCTTTTTTTAAAGATTTATTTGAAACGTAGAGTGACAGAGAAAGGAAAATATCTTCTGGCTATTGGTTCAGTCCCCAAATGGCCACAACAGCCAGAGCTGGGCTAGGCCAGAGCCAAGAGCCTAGAACTCCATTCAGGTCTCCCATGTGGGTGGCAGGGGCCCAAACCCTTGGCTCATCCTCTGCTGCTTTCCCAGGCACATTAGCAGGGAGCTGGAGCAGAAGCAGAGCAGCTGGGACTCGAACTGGCACTCCAATATGGGATGCCGTTGTCCCAAGCAGTGGCTTCACCCACTGCACTACGGTGCTGGGCCTCGGCAAGGTCTTTAGAGCAGACTCCCACCCTCCCTGCACTGTGGGTCAGGCCTCAGCCCTGCAGAGAAGCACCCAATCCTGCCCCAGGCTAGAACCAGCACACTCACCTGCCAGAGAATGGGCCGGCCCAGCCCACAGAACCTCATCTCCCAGGAAACACAAGGCGTGGTGTGTCCCCAGCTGGCTATTCCAACCCTCTCTGGGAGAGACAGTCTGCCTCCTCCCTTGCTTTTTACGTGACACAGCTTGATCTACACCTGGCATCCTGCAGAAGGCGTGTCGTGCCAAAAAGCCCAGATGCCAAGACGAGAGGGGAGGTGCGGGTGGCAAAGGCCTGCTACCATCTCTCGGCTGAGAGGGCTGGCGGCTCGCTATTGGCTTTTCTCTTTTGTTTCTCTAACCCAACAAAAGCCAACAAAAGAGACAGAGCAAGTGCATCCTCTTTTCCAGAGGGCTTGAAACCGCTTTAAGTACCTTCCAAGGTTAGACCTGGGTAGAGTTACAAGCAGCCTCCCTGTTTTCCCTTACTTTGAGCACTTTTCAGAAGACTGATGTGAAATGCTCTCTGGTGACCAGCACAAGGATAGCAGCAATTAGGGGAGTCCTGTTACAAGGAGGGCGGGGGGGAGGGGGAGGGATATCCCGGGTTGGGGGAGAAGAAAAAGCATCTCAGTGAGTTCCCTCCTGCCCTGCTTCTTGGTGTCCCAGCGAATTTCTGGATGCAGATGAACAGGCTGCTGCTGTTCAAGGGCCCAAGGCCCAGGCAGGCCTGCGCGATTCGATCTGGCTTGGGGGCTGGTCTGTGCCTCTGGCCTGTGTTCACTCCTATGCTAGCTTCTCGGCCTGAGAGTCCCCGGGAAGGGCTCTGCAGGAAGTCAGATACCTGCTTCTGCCTCCAGGAAGGCAGACCTTCCCACAAGGGACTGGGAGAGTCTACTCTGGCCCAGCCTCTGGATTGTCCACTTGGGCCACTATTTGGATCTTTCCAGCAGCATTAAAGTTCCAAAATGATCTCCCTGCCCTCAACCTGCATTGGCTGTTCTGGCTACAGTCAAGAAAGGAGACAACAGGAGGGCGAGAGTCACTGCCAAGGGCACCAGGCACTTCGCAGTCCAACCCGAGGTCCCTCCCCAGAGCTGCCTGGGAGGCAATGGCGAGGAAAGCGGAACCAAGAGATAGAAAGAGAAGGAACAAGTCTTGCTGCCACCTTTGCCTTGTCAATCACTGGGAAGAGGTCACTGCACAATGAAAACGGTATGTGGATGTGGATGAATTTCAGGTCTGGTGGGTGGACATTTATGATGGGCCACTAAGGCTCAAATTCACACCCCCAATAGCCTGGGACTTTTTGAAAGGGCCCTTTGGGGACGGCGCTGTGGCACAGCAGCTGAAGCCACCACCTGCAGTGCTGGCATCCCATATGTGCGCTGGTTCGAGTCCCAGCTGCTCCACTTCCAACCCAGTTCTCTGCTTATGGCCTGAGAAAGCAATGGAAGATGGCCCAAGTCCTTGGGCCCCTGCACCCACATGGGAGACCCGGAGGAAACTCCTGGTTCCTGGCTTCGGATAAGCACAGCTTCAGCTGTTGGAGCCATCTGGGGAGTGAACCGAGATGGAAGACCTCTCCCCCCCCCCCCCCAACCCTCTCTCTCTTTCTCTCTGCCTCTCTGTAACTCTGCCTTTCAAATAAATAAATCTTTACAAAAAAAAAAAAAAAAGGCACTTTAACAACCTGTGGGTCCTGACTCTTAACGCTCAGCTCAGTGGCATCTGACTTTGACCACGCTGTTTCCTTGGCCTGGAAAACTCCCCTTTGAGGGGCAGCCTACACACCCCTGTTTCTGTCAGCCTTGCTTGACATTGCTGGCAGAGCGCAGTGCCCGGATTTGTGCATCCTTCCATGATGGCACTTCTCACGCTGATTCTAACCATCCTGCTACACCTCTCCTCCAACTCCAGCCCTTAGTTCCAGTCCCCAGGGGGCCTGGCCCCGGAGCAGGCATACTCAGCGGGCGAGGTTTCAAGAATGGCCACTACATTCTGTCCTCTTTCCCATCAGGAGAGGAGGCCTGCTTCCCCAGCCCTTGCATCAGGGCTGACCTTGCAATGTGAAGCTTATCTAAGCAGCCAGAGGTGACACTGTGCCAGCCACGGGCCTGGGCCTCAGAAGTGGCTGCCGCCCTCAGTACACCTCTGAAACACGGCCATGTGGTCACCCCTGGCCAGCTTGCTGCAGGATGAGAGAACACGTGCAGGGGCACGGAGGCACCCCAACTGACAGTCGGTCAAGTGCATGTGCGTGGGTGAGCTGCAGCTGAGCTCTGCAGAGCCAGACTTCCAGGAGGACCGGCCACGGAAACCCAAAGTGCTGACGCACAGAACTGGAAGCCATGTTCCGTGGCTGTTGTTTTAAGTCACTACAAATTGGGAGTGGTTTCTCACAGAGGCGAAGCTTACTGAGACACTCAGTGAGAGATTGTTAGGACAAGCGACACTAGGTTGGTAAGCTATCTACTACCATCAGGTCTGGGATTCCAACTCGTGACTCAAGGGACAAAAAGAGTGGGAGACACAGGAATATCTGCTCACCACCCTGCTCCCCTGGGTGCTTTCAAACGGGGTGCCGCCCACCAGCCCTCACCAGGGACTCATTTACCTCCTTTTTCTCCTGGGAGCAGGACCGGCCTCTCTCAGCCTTTCGCAGGCTCTGACCTGTAGCGGTTCAAAAGCAGAACCAGAGATGAAGACTGTGCAGCCACCGTTAGTTTATGATCATGAAAGCTTTTTATTTGCAAACTGAATAGACGAGACCAATCATAATCAAATGATTTTAAGAAAATGCAGCCTATTATTATAATGGGGAAATGGCACACTCTGGAAATGGGCCATCAGCAGGGAAAGTGGTAATTCGCACACTCATGTGATTCGACTATAATGAACCAACCTGCAGCCCTTTAATCTGGAACATCATCTGCACTCGGAAAGGGCCCACGGACTGTAGTTTTCCCAGCTGAATTACGTTTCTATTAAATTGTTTGGAATTACACAAAACGCCTTCCGCAAAAATGCCTTCCACCATGTGCATACACATAACCTTTGATGAGTGCGTACGGAGGCGCTGCCCCGCCTCCGTGCTGGTGCGGGCGCGAATGAGCGGTCGTCACTGGCAGTCTGCGTAATGGGCAATTTCTGAGACAATTGGTGCCTTTCTCGGAAAACTCAGAAGACTAACATTTGAAGGTAGCGAGCATAAATTCAATGGCCAGATATCATCATGTTTAAATAGGCTGTTCCCAATGCAGTTTTCCCAACTGTTACGGAGGGGTCCACTATACACAGGATTCCTGGGTGGAAAATTGATGGCCAGCCTTGGTTTTAAAATACGACACAAGAGTCACTTGCTTGTCATCAGTGCATCTCCCAAACTGCCACACCATGTGTCCCGCCGGGTCAGCGCACTCAGAAGGCAGAGACAGCTTAATGAGAGTCAACAGGTAGGGACCAAGACCCAAGGCAGACGTTCATCTCTGGATGTGGTCACTTACAGGGGGCTACATATGAGCGAGGGGCAAGGCGAAGGCATGGCTTATGACCAAGCTCAAGGGATGAGCGTTCTCCAAGAGAACCAAGGATGGGCCTCTAGAAATGGCCAAACTCTGGAGCCGAATTAGAAAAGGATTCAAAAGGGGCCAACATTGTGGCACAGCAAGTAAAGCTGCCGCCTGCAGTGCTGGCATCTCATATGGGTGTTGGTTTGAGTCCTTGCTGCTCCACTTCCCCTCCAGCTCCCTGTTAATGCGCCTAGGAAAGCAGCAGAAGATGGTCCAAGTCCTCAGGTCCCTGTACCCATATGGGAGGCACGCATGAAGTTTCTGGCTCTTGGTTTTGGCCTGGACCAGCCTTGGCCATTGAGGCCATTTGGGGAGTGAACCAGTGAATGCAAGATCTCTCTCTGTAACTCTGACTTTCAAATAAATAAATAAATAAACAAACCTTAAAAAAAAAGATTCAGAAAAGATGCAGCTGGAGAATTTAGAAAGCATGAGGTAAACAGTATGATGGTGTGGTAGACACCTGTTGGGTTATCTGCTCAGCTCCTAGTGACAATGTAAACAGACCTCTTCTCTCGCCCTCGACTCCCTAGACACAGGATGGGGTCTCCTGGGCAGCTATCCCTGTGTGTGAGCCCACACTCCAAACCTGACCCAAATGCAGCTGATCAGAATCCCAGCCCAGGAATTTGGACTTGGTTCTGAGAGAGAGAGAGAGAGAGAGGCAGGGCAGGCTCATGGGGAATTTTGATGCTGTGAGCAGCCACTGGCCTCCCGCCTCAGGGCAGATTAGCAGAGAAGGCCAGGATGCTGGCACAGAACGGAGTCATCTGAAACGGATGGCATGCCTGCCTTTGTGTCTCACAGCACCCACTGGAAACTATTTTCTCTCTGTATGCATTTTCTTTTCTCTTAAGACAAAGAGCCTAGGATCTGGGGAGGAAAAGAGCCCAGGAGGACGTGCCATGGTGGTGGGGGAGTTTGTATATGGGGACGGTGTACATGGGGGCGCTCTGAACATTCTGTTCCATTTTGCTGAAAGTTCTAAAACACAGTCCATCAATTAAGTACACACACACATACACACACACAAAACAGAAATAAATAAATTTTTTTTAAAAAGAGTCCAGGATTTAGGGCCCAGAAGATCTGGTAGTTGTATTTGATCATGACCTACCAATGCCTGCTGCTCATGGGCAGGAGCTAGTATGGCCAGCTCCCAGAACCCCCTGGCTACACCTGCTCTGGCTGTCAGCCCCAGGATTCCGAGGGGGTCCTCAGGCTAGCCATATATAGGCCATACGATGCAGAGCCAGGAGCCAGAGATAGGCCTGAGCTGGCAGAGACAAAGTGGGCTGGAGGCCAGGGTGGCTAGTGGCCCAGAGAGTTCCAGCAGTGCTGAGGGGCAAGCAAGACACCGGCAGGGCCCAGAGCAAGGGCAGAGAGTGGGAAGGACACAGCCAGTCCAAGCAAGAACGTGGCCACGCCTGCAGTCTGGCCGATGCCCTTGCTTTCCTGATCACACCAGCTCCAAGGAATACAGTCCTGGACGAAGCTGACTCCCTGTGGGACCTTGGATAAGTCACAGGATCTTGTAGGGCCATAGATTCCTCCTATTTTCTTTTTCAAATGAGTTGGGCTGAATCATCTCTAGGTTTGCTTTTCATCTCTAAAATTCTATTACACCAATAAAGAACAGTAAAAAAAAAAATTAAGGTGGTCCATAAAAACAAAATATTACTACAAAGAACACAGAGCTTAACTACTGAAATTTGAACGCAAATCTCTCCACTGGAGTTCATTAGAAGCTTCTTTACTCATGAAATTGGAAAATAATTCGCTTACTTTCCAATGAAGATAATTCGCTCTAATTATGAGCATTTGTTACCTAACCACCCTGGAAGACAGGTTGGCCCAGTCCCCACACCCCTGAGCCTCTCTGCTCCAGGTAGCTAGACGCTGCATCCAGGTTACACTACGCCTGTCTGTTGCACTTAGCTTCTTTGAGTATCTTCCTACCTTCTATCTCATTTATTCTCACAACAATTCAGGCAGGGAAGTGGAAGAAGGTGACATTAATATCAATATATGCCGCTTGCAAAATTAAGGGGTGTTCCTCTGCATTTTGCAAGGTGACCTGCCTGCTTGGGCTGGGAAGCAATAAATAAGATCGAATGTAAATGAAACGTGCGTACTATACTTTCTAGAATAGATGTATGCCTGCAGGAAAAGAGAACGAACAAAATAAAGTGACTGCATGGAATCTTTGTAAATATAATCCTATTCTCCCACGTACGGTTTTAGAAGGGTTTTATCTGCACTCAGAATTTCCTTTCAATGGTCCCAAGACTGTGATGCGTCAGTTTTACTTTGCTGTAGATACAGGTAATAAGCACTGCTTCCATTTAGAGGGGAGTCACATCGTCCTCGGAGGACTTTCAGAAGTCATCAGGCGAGGGAAAAATCAGTGTCAAAATTACCTTTGAAAAAGAGCCTTCACCTCCCGAAAAGTACAGCCTTCGGGATACAGCTTTTTATAGCCCTTGCTGTGATGAATGTGCATGTGTAATTTTGGTGCATATGGAAATGTATAGTACATGATAGAAATACATATGCAAGCTATAATTTTATGGTATTCTTAATTAAACTATTCATACTGTAACTACTCCATCTTCCCTCTTCGGGTGGGAGGAGAGTGATGAGGGTGCAGGCAAGGGCCCAGCACCAAGTTCACAGAAGTTGAATGCCTGGCGGATGCAGCTTCAACATACTGGGCACCTACTCTGCGGCCAGCACCTATGCAGAGGCATCATCTCCTGCGTCTTTACCACCACTCCTTTAGACCAGCACTCAGCACACTTATTCTGTAAAGGACTGGATAGAAAATATTCTTGACTGTGAAGGCTATAAGGATATAAGGTCTCTGATGCAACTCCTCAGCTCTGCCACCAGAGCCCAAAAGCAGCCACAGGCAACATGTAAACAAACGGGTGTGGCTGTGTTCTAATACAACTTCACTTATAAGAGCAAGCAGCAAATCAGATGTGGCCCAAGGGCTGTGGCTGGCCGACTCTTGTTTTAGATGCACAGCTCTGTTCTCATGGGTACAAAGCAAAGAGGGAGAGAATCAAGCTGAGGGCCAGTGATTGAACTGCTTGTAGAAGGTCACAGAAATGCAGATTCAGGGCTCAGCATGCGGCTAACTGCCGTCATTACCATCATTATGTTAGCCTCATCACCACGGCCATCATCACCACCACCGCCATCACCGTCACCATGGGAGTTCACTTTTAGTCTGGATCTACAGTGGGCCAGGCACCCGGGCTCCAGGCTGAGCAATACATCAACTCATTGACTCCCCACAGCTACCCTGTGAAACAGGCATTCTTATTCTACTTGTCAGAGGCACACAGTGAGTCCAAAGAGCTCAGGACACTTGCCCGGTGTCACACAGCTGGCAAGCGGAGGAGCTTCCCTTTCCATCTGGGCAATTCGGCCTGAGCCTGCACTGCGAACCACCACAGACTAGACTTCTCTCAGCCTGGTCCTGAGACCAGTGCAAGAAGGAAACAGTCGCAACAGTTCACGGGGAGAGGGAGCCCGTGGGAAGGAACTCTGCTGTGCTGCACCTTTTGACTGTGCTTTGATTCCCCAAGCAGTTAATAAGGGGGGTTGAGGAAAATGACTCCCCAGCGGAGTTGGGGTTCCCTTCCAGCCAGATGGTGCCCTGAGGAGCCCTAGAAGACAGCAAGGTGCCCGCCGGCGCCAAGGCTCAATAGGCTAATCCTCCGCCTTGCGGCACACCGGGTTCTAGTCCCGATCGGGGCGCTGGATTCTGTCCCAGTTGCCCCTCTTCCTGTCCAGCTCTCTGCTGTGGCCAGGGAGTGCAGTGGAGGATGGCTCAAGTGCTTGGGCCCTGCACCTGCATGGGAGACCAGGAGAAGCACCTGGCTCCTGCCATCGGATCAGCGCGGTGCGCCGGCTGCAGCGCGCCAGCCGCGGCGGCCATTGGAGGGTGAACCAACAGCAAAGGAAGACCTTTCTCTCTGTCTCTCTCTCTCTCACTGTCCACTCTGCCTGTCAAAAATAAAATAAAATAAAAATAAAGAAGACAGCAAGGTGCCTGCAAAGCCAAATGCAGAGAGGTGGGCTTGACATTACACACTGGCTCCCACCATGGAAACAAAGGCTGGACTTGGGAGAACAAAGGTGGCTCAGAGGAAATCCTATAGGCAAAGAAAGCCTAGGCTGGAACCTTCCGGTCACAAAGAACATGCTTCTCTCCAGTGGGGTGACAATGCTGCCACTGGGTTACCAAAATGCGAGGAAACTTAGTCCTTTTGTTGGCCACATTGGAGGGCTCCTGCTGCACTCACCTGATATATCTTTGAAATTTAATTTACATGACACACATCCCATGGAGGGACTGCTTTCTCTCACCTAGATGGATTGGTAAAAATCCAGAGATTTGCCAGTATATTCTTGGCAAGGTCTGGTGGAGCACAAAATGGCCCAGCCCTGTGGAGGGTATCTTGGCAACACTGTCAAAAGCACAAATGCATTTTCCCTTTGAGCCAGCTAAATTGCTACCAGGAATGTGCTGTGAAGAAACACCTCCACAAACAGGAAGACGCACATGCACAAGGTGTTCACGGCAGCATAATTTGCAATAGCAAAGACAGAAAAAACCAGAAATCCATCCCCGTAGGGAACTGCTGAATAAATATGGTGAATCCACACAATGGCACGGGAGCTCGTGAAGCTGGAAGAAAAACCAAGCAAGCTCCTTATAGTCTACCACATATAAATCCTTAAGAGATGGCCATATTTTAAATGAAGAAAAGAGGGGGCCAGAAAGTATATGGGGCATGCACCTCTTTTCCAAGAAACCGGGTGAGGAAGACTATATACTCGTATTGATTTTATTTGTATAAACAATTACCCGGGAAGTGACTTCTCCATGTAGACTTTAATATTATTTAAATTTTTGAATGACTTATTTGGATCTATTTCCTATTCCATAAACTCAAACTTAAAATATTACACAGCCAAAAGCTGATGCTATGGTTTGGATAAGGTTTGAGCATCCTTCCCTTCCCCAAGTTCATGGTTCCCAGGGTGGCAGCATTGGATGATGGTGTAGATCTTTGGGAGCTGGAGCCTAGTAGAAAATCCTTAGGGCAACTGGGAGTGTGCTATAAAAAGGGGTTCAGGTGTTTCTCATGGAATTCTGGCTGGTGTTCCCAGCCCCACGTGGGCTCCTAATTCCTCTCTTGCCACATGATTCACCTACACACACCTGCCTCTAAAATTTGCCAAAGGGCACAATAGAGGGTGGGTGTCCTCACCAGAGCCTGCACCATGCTGCTTAGACCACCAAAACTGTGACCTAACTAAACCTCTTTTCTCTATAAAGTTAGCATGCCCCAGGTGTTCTGTTACAGTGATGAAAAACTCTAATACAGCTGAACTCAATTTAAAAAAAAAGATAATAAGAGGTGCTGTAGACCCCAGAGCGGGTGGGCAGCCTGGCACAGGGAAATGGAGTGGCTTCCCTGAACCCCAGGACACTGCAGCTTGCCAGAAAGAGAAAACCTTATTTTTGGAGGACAAATTGCCTTCTTTTAAGAGATCAATCTATAATGTGTGAGAGATAAGAACAAAATGATGGCAAAATACAGTTTCTGGAAATTGAAACAACCGTTTCTTCGCTAAGCCAATCGGCTACTGGTGAGGGTCATGTTCTTACGAAATGGCTGGAAAAGATGAAAAAGGAAAAAAGGAACAAAGACAAAGGGCAAAAAAAAAAGTCAAGATCTGTCCAAATGGGCTTTCTGGAAATCGTGATTTCACCTGGGTCAGGTTTCATGATTGCTTCGTGTGCACCTGCCACTGCAGGGTCCTTTCCTGGGTCACAGCTCCTGGGCTTTCCTACCTGTTTGTGGCAACAACAAAGCCACAAGGCTCGGAGAGGCAAAGCAACTTGCTCAAGGTCACAGAGCAAGGAACGGGAAGAACACGGGCTTACCCTGTGCTCAGGACACTCACTACACCCTGCTTCCTGTCTGCACACCAAGTTCATGAACAAAAGCAGCCCTGGACCCACTGCCCTTACTACCCGCACCCTAGCACATCCTCAGCTCCAGCCCAACTTCCTGCAAGCTCCCTGAAACTAAGATTCTGGCACTTACTGAGACTCACGTCTGTAGCCGCCAGACAGAAGTGGCAGGGTGGGAACAGGACTGCCTGGAGAGGAGGCAGCTGCCCACCCTATCCAGGGAATAACTGGTTAGTTTCAGCTGCCAGCTTCCCCTGACAAAACAGACTTGGTCTTGGTGAACTCAATTTTTCTAAATAAATTGTAAATCCAGTCTTCTGAGAAAGCTTCTAATGTTATTTACTTAGATAATTATTTATTTAAATGGCAGAGTGACAGAGAGAGAGAGAGAGAAGGAGAGATAGAAAGGAAGAGAGGGATCTTCCATGTGCTGGTTCACTACCCAAATGTCCACAACAGCCAGGCTGGATCAGACTGAAGCCAGAAGCCTGGAACTCCACCTAGATCTCATGTGTGAATGGCAGGGGCTCAAGCACTTGGCCATCTTCTCCTGCTTCCCTGGACATTAGTAGGGAGCTAGACAGGAAGTGAAGCAATCAGGACTTGAACTGTGGACCATATGGGATGTCAGCGTCACCAGGTGGCGGCTTAACCCACTGTGTCCCAACGTTAGTAGAGGCTTCTCATGTTTAATGTGGACAAGTAATTAAAAAAAATTTAAAGCTCAACAAATAGGCTTCTCATTTTCAATCTAGTAGGCAATTAAGACAAAAGATTAGAAAATATCCCACTTTTCAAAACCATGACAGCCGGCCCTCGATATCTGCAGGTTCTGCATCCACTGATTTAATGAACCTTGGGCTGAAAATACTGATGGGGCTGATGCTTGGCATAGCAGTTAAGATGCTCACCTCCCACACTGGATTGACAGGTTTCAGTCTTGGCTCCAGCTACTGATCCAGCTTCCTGCTAATGTACACCCTGGAAGGCAGCAGATGATGGCCCGAATACTTGGGTTCTCTACCACCCACATGGCAGAGGCTGGAGTTCCTGGCTCCTGGCTTCAGCCTGGCATTTGGGGAGTGAACCAGTGGATGAACAATCTATATCTGTCTCTCTGTCTCCTAAATTAAATGAAAATAAATGTTAAAATATGCAGATGAAAACTACATCTGTACTGAACATGCAGCCTTTCTTTCTAGTCTTGGTATTAACCACTATTCACATAGCATCTACACGTAGGAGGTAATGGAAGTCATCTGCAGGTGATTTAAAGCATAGGAGAAGATGTGTATAGGTGGTCTGCTAGCACAGCACCAGGGTATATAAGGCACTTAGCCATCCTTGAATTGTGGCATAGGGAAGGGGGAAGCCTTAGCACCAGTCCCCCATGGATAACAGGAAATGACTAATTTTTTTTATGTTTATTTTATTTTCATCTAGGCACAATGAGGAAGTCAGATGGACAAAAACAATCTTAGATCTTCCATCCGCTGGTTCACTCGCCAAATGTCCACAACATCCAGGGCTGGGACAGGCCAAGCCAGGATCCAGGAACTCCACCTGGGTCTCCCATGTAGAAGGCAGGGGCCCCAGTACTTGGACCACCACCTGCTGCCTCCCAGGATGCATTAACAGGAAGCTGGATAGGAAGCAGACTAGCTGGGACTTGAATCGGACACTCCAATATGGGACGCAGGTGTTGGAGGCAGCGGCTTATCCCTCTTCCCCACAACTCCGGGAATAACTGTATTTATTAAACCTGGATGCCCTGGGCCTCTTCTGAGGGCACCTCCTTAACCTCCTTAAGGCCATCCCATGAAAAGAACAGAAGTCTGCTGGACAGAGGGCAGGGCTGTTGGAACACTGGCTCTGCCGCACACCTTTCCCTTCACTGCCGACGTGCGCCTCCCGGCTGGTTCCGAGCCCAAAGTTCCATTCCTTCTGCTGAAAGCCTGAAACAATATCCCTGTCACTCTTCCTTTGCATTTTCGCTGTAACCAGAATTCCCAGGGCCCGGTTTACTGCCAAATTACCTGAGATAAACAAGTCATGCTAAGATCCTTTTTCCCTTTCCAAACCCAAACAGCAGCTGGCAGCTAGAAACGGTTATTTATAACCTGTGCACCGCGCCTCGCACTTGCTTCGTTGAGGAATGCTTAGCCGGGCATTCTTGGGCCGGCTTCGTAATTGGATGAGAGCCTGGGGAAGACGTCGTGTGGCTGGGGACTCATTCCCTGCCTGGGAGTCCTCTAAGACCCAACACTGGAGTCTGCTGTCTGGGTTAAGACAGCGCATGCCAAACACTTAGAACAGGGCTCTACGTAGTGCAGGTGCTCAGCTGCTCATCCCCTCCTCCAGAAACGACCATTAGAGGCTCTCCGTGAGTTCTAGGCAACTTGGGCTCCCAAATATATCCTGAGGGTGTCCATTCTCCCACTCTCCAAGCCCCCAGCATCCCTCCTTGGAATTTTTCACTGGGCATCTAGTAGGTCTCCAGCAGCCATAGCACAGTAAGACCATACCACTTGCTGGCTTGACTCTCCAACGCTTCCCTCTGTGAACACCCACACAGCTTGCCCTGGCTGCCCAGGCTCAGCATGGCCTGGCCCGGGGCACAATCCAGACTTCTCCTCTCCTTCCTCGAGGGCACGCTCCTGCAGCCCCACCTGCCCATCTTCGGCCCCTTCCACCCAAGATTCCACCCCGCCTCCCGGCCCTGGCCTTCTCCTTTCCCTTGTTCTAGAGCCCTCACTTCCCTCGGTCTCAGCAATCAGATCCAAGCTAGAGGGACTCGGTTCCTTGCAGCGAACTCGTCCTTCCGACTTTCATCTTCTGCACAGCACTTGTCTGATCTCTTTCCTA
The DNA here is from genome assembly GCF_033115175.1 of Lepus europaeus. Classification (NCBI taxonomy): domain Eukaryota; kingdom Metazoa; phylum Chordata; class Mammalia; order Lagomorpha; family Leporidae; genus Lepus; species Lepus europaeus. Next base: position 154,986 of record NW_026909011.1, on the reverse strand, counting down.
TTAATGTGTCTGTGGTCTGTCTCCCCCACTAAATATCAGCGCTGCAAAATCGGAGGCAGCTGCCTGAATTTATCATCACTGAATGGCCCACACCCGGAAGAGTGCTTGGACAGGTGCAGGCACGAATGGGTGAACGGTGGGGTTTCTGAACAGACGATGCAGAAAGGGCCGGGGGGCGGGCCTAGGAGCTGCAACAGAGACTGCATGCTCTCTCACAGTGTGCCCTCCTGCCCCTTTCCCCCTGCTCCCTCTGGGATGTGGAAACAAAATATGACAGAGGAAGTCTAATACCCCCTTGGAGATAATTGGAAAGTATTGATTTCTTTCTGTTTGAAACGGTAAAGATAAGTAAATGTCACACTTCTGTAATCGAGTCAGTGGCTTATGGGACAACTGCTTCCCAGGCGGAAATGTATTTCCGTCTGCTTCTGTATCCATCACACAAGCACCTAAACCCATGCCTGCGCCGCGCTCCAAACCAGCCCCGTCCACCCACCCCAGCTCCCCACAGGATACAAGTGAGGACTGTGGGTTTGTGAAAATGGGTGTGGATGAGGGGCTTCATGAAAAACTCACGTTCTCCGTTAGGTCCATTTCCTCACAAGCTTTCTGTAGCCCCCATGTGTACACAGATACAAATTAAAGTGCCTTTTTGCCCCCCCCCCACCACCACAGTGATCTGTCAAACTGCCTTGAGTAATATGGGATATAGTCATGAGATCTCCCAGAATCCTAATGGAAAAGATGTGTTCCTGCCCTGCTGATGTTCACTGTGTGCCTACTGAGCGCCAGTACCCCTCCAAGGGCTTCAGACAGATGATGTCCTGTGATCCTTACAGCCGCCCATAGGAGGCTCCTTTGACAACCTCCACTTGCAGTGGAAGGGCCTAGACATTGAGAGAGGGCGTGACTGACCCCTGAGGCCACAGAGCTGGGCAGAGGAGTCAGAATGCAAACCATCCACAAGCTCCACCCTTTCCTCTCCAGCACCAGGAGGGCTAGGGCTGGGCAGCAAGCCCGCGGAGAGAGGGAGAGAAGGATCAACTCATCTGCTGTCCTGGTTTTTCAGTTTCCTTCCTCAGGCCTAAAAATGAAACTTCCATGTGCAGAGCCTTGCACAGCACAGGCCCCTGGTGGGGGGGTTGGGGGGGGGGGAGAACAGCGTGGAAGGCACTAGACTGAAACTGATCAGGGCCTTGTGTCCACAGCCCAGGCTGCCCATGGGCAGCTACTCAACTCCCCTGGGCCTGAGCCTCTGCATCTGCCACATGACAGTGTTCAGACTTGCTCCAAAGTCCCTTACTGACTGAATCCAGCCCACACACATCTGTCTGGTCTCCATGTCAAAAAAAAATTAATTTTTTCAGCCAACATTTAAAACTTGGACTATCTCACATTTTAAAATCTGGAGATCTGGATTTTCTTGAAAAATCAAAAGATCTGGCAGTGCAAGGCCTGCCTTCCTGCCTGGCACCCGTCACAGGGAACCGAGAGTGGCAGCCCACCAGCTGGCATGGTGCTCTCTGATTCCCATCCCTAGCTCTTCTGGTTGTCTCCCTGCCACCAAAGTCAAGTCCAGGGTGCCATTCACCAGCAAGTCTGAGAGGTGCCCCCAAAGAGAAGATGAAAGTGAAGATCCATGTGTCCACATCTTCAGCACAAATGAGTCCCACCATCACTGTCACCATCACCATCATCACCACCATCACTGTCACCATCACCACCACCACCACCATCACCATCATCACTATCATTGTCACCATCACCATTATCACTACTATTACCACCATCACCATCGCTATCACTATTATCACTACCATCACCATCACCGTTATCACCACCATCACCACAGCTAACACTAACTGTGCCAGGCCCAAACCTAAGGGCTTTGTATCTATTGACACATTTCATGCTCTAATTACACATGAAAAAAATGGAAGAGGCCACATGCTTCAAGAAATGAGCAGACAACAGATTTCTTTATGAGACTGAATAATATTCCTAGATATGCGAAGTATATTAGGTGTTAGAAGAAAACCAACAGAAGCAGCATAATGACATTAACCCTGCCATGGCTGTCATTCATATACAACCTGGCCCTGCAGGCCTCTACGTTGTGATTGTGATCCCTGCAGGGGTCTTCAGGGTTCTGAGAGACCTTGGGGGCCCCAGAATGGGAGCCTGACCATAACTATCAAGTCCTTTACAGGGTGAAGACCAAAATCCAGCAGGCAGGAACACAATTTGGGTGTCCCATGGGGGTGGCAGGGACCCAAGTGCTTGAGCCACCGCCTGCTGTCTCCCAGAGTATGCGACAGCAGGAAGCTGGGATCAAACCAAGGTACGCTAATATGGGACATGGGTGTGTTCCTACATCTAGGTAGCCTGGGCCTGTTAGAAGAGGGAACACACAGAGAATGCATGGCAAGTGCAGAGAGTTTAGCAAAGCGCTGTAGTCTCTGCAGGTGGGCAATTTCCTGCCAGATTGCATTCACCCACAGCTTTCCCATCTCTGAAGATGATTAAGTCTGGGAATCCATCAGCTAAGGGTGGTCAAGGTCACAGCGGGTTCCAAAGTGAGGCAGGAGCTGGGAGTGAAAGTTAACTTCACGGGGATTGGAAACAGGGGGAGGGTAAGAATTCTCCCTGGAAAGTAGGGGGAGAGGCTGTGGGTTCAGTAAAGGCAGCTGAACCAGACTGTGGTACTAGGACAGGTTCCAAGTGTTCAAAGGACAGTATCTAGGGGACCCCGGTTGTCCACTGGAAACAAAGGGAGCAGCAAAGGTCTCCAGAAGCGTGGGCCTTTTTTTAAATTTATTTTTATTTATTTATTTATTTTTTGACAGGCAGAGTGGACAGTGAGAGAGAGAGAGACAGAGAGAAAGTCTTCCTTTTCCATTGGTTCACCCCCCAATGGCCACTGCGGCCAGCGCACCGCGCTGATCCGAAGCCAGGAGCCAGGTGCTTCTCCTGGTCTCCCATGCGGGTGCAGGACCCAAGGACTTGGGCCATCCTCCACTGCACTCCCGGGCCACAACAGAGAGCTGGACTGGAAGAGGGGCAACCGGGACAGAATCCAGCGCCCCGACTGGGACTAGAACCCGGGGTGCCGGCGCCGCAGGTGGAGGATTAACCTATTGAGCCACAGGGCTGGCCAGCATGGGCCTTTTTTCTGTGTGCTGTCATGAGCCTGGCCAGCCAGGTGCTAGGGGACCAGCTGGTACAGCCCTTTCCTGGCTACCATGTCGACCCAGTAAACACGTGCCAGGCTGTGTGCCAGATGTCGGGCATACAAAAGAACAAGAGCGGGCCCTGACCCTCAAAGAGGGAACAGGGCATGGAGTCCAATTCTAGGGGATCCTGCCGTCAGGGAGGGGACGCAGGTCACTGTAATCTGTAGCCAGGGGGTGGGGCGGTGGCAGGGGGAGTGACTTCAAGGAAGGACCCAGCTTGCAGATAACACAGCCTGGGCAAGGTGTGGAGGTGGGAAAGGATGTAGTGTGCTCAAGAAGTGGCTTCAGGGGCCTATGGGGAAGCCAGTATGCTTATGCAGGAAGTGAGCACCTGCTGACTGGCACCACGAGCCACAAGGAGTCAAACCATCAGCCTGTTTCCAAGGTCAAAGGAGTGAGCCCTGTTCAGCCCTGGGGGATCAGGTCTGGGTGACAGTGCTGGCACGGCAGGGCCAGTTGCTTAGGAGGAGGAGCTTGGAGCTATTTAGAGAGCACTTTATCAAAGAATGAGGAAGTATGGCTACTGACATATTCAGGGCCAGCATTCTGCTTTCTTGTTTGCTTTTCTGAAAGGCAGAGGGACAGAGAGCTCCCACCTACCGGTTCACTCCCCAGATGCCAGGAACACAATCCAGGTCTCCCACGTGGGTGGCAGGGACCCAATTACTTGAGCCATCACCTGCTGCCTCCCAGGGTCTGCGTTAGCTGGAAGCTGGAATTGGTAGCTGAAGCCAGGAATCAAACTCAGGTACTCTGATATGGGACATGGGCATCCTAACTGCTACACTAAATGCCCACTCGCCAAAGCACCTTGTTTATCAGGAGACACAAGAGTTCAGATTTTTATAAGCACTATTTCTGACTCTGGGAAGATACACCTTTGGGCCCAGGGCAGTCTGGTATAAAACTTCTGGGCTTGAAGCAGGTGTCTAAAGAGGAGGCTGAAGAGGAACTGCTTCCCCACAGCAGTCTCCAGGGAAAGGTGCTATGTCCACAGGGCAAGTGTTCAGACTGCAAGGGTCAGGCTGTTCAAAACCCCATGGGGCATCAGCAGCCGCACTTTCTCACTCTTTGATAAAGTGCTCTCTAAACAGCTCCAAGCTCCTCCTCCTAACCAACACCACTGCTCCTTGTAAGGCCTCTCCTACTTGGAAACAGAGGAGTGGTCCCAGGGCCAGACCCTGCAGGAGCCAAGGCAAGTCAAGGAGTTCATTCAGCAGCCCGCGGGGCAAGCCATGCCCATGGGCACAGCCTCCAGGGAGTGAGAAACTGGCCTTTGATGACATACTCCAGAGTGCACACTTGTCTGGGTGGAGCCCTGGCTCTGCATCCACTAGCTAACCGTGTGGTGTGAAATGGGCACAATCACGGTACCATACTGAGCTGTTTCAAGAATGCAACTCACATTCTCTATGGCAGCAGTCAGCAGGTTTATCTTGCAAAGGGCCAGCCAGCGAACATTCTGGCCCCGTGGGCCAGACGGTCTCTATCACCACAGTCACCTCGGCCAACATGCCGTGAAAACAACCATACACACGGGATGCCAGTGGGTACAGCTTTATTTACAAATAAAGGGACTTGACAAACGTTATCTCCTAGGGACTGCCACGCTGGGCTGTAGTTATCTATGCCTGGCTTTTCCCACCCGATTCTGAAGTTCTTACAGGCAGTAGTGACAGTCTGTCTTTCAGACCAGAAAAACCAGGCCTTGCACAGTGTGGCACACAACGAGGCCCAGTGGGACTTCCAAGGTTCTCAAAGTTGCCACTACAGCAGGCTTGTAACTTCAAATGCCGGCAGGCCCAGGCAGGGCAGAGTCGCGACTAGGGAGCTGGCCAGTGAGGCGTGCCGTGGGCTGGGAGAGAGTGCCTGCCTTCTAAAGGGGGCGGTCTCCGCTCAGCTCTGGTGGTGAGTGGCTACCGGGCAGAATTCTGACTCTCTGTTAATAGACTTTACTGATATTTTCTTTTTAAAGATTTATTTATTTATTTGAAAGAATTACAGAGAGAGGTAGAGCCAGAGAGAGAGGTCTTCCATCTACTAGCCCACTCCCCAAATGAGCACAATGGCCAGAGCTGAGCTGATCTGAAGCCAGGAGCCAGGAGCTTCTCCAGGTCTCCCACGTGAGTGCAGGGGCCCAAGGACTTGGGCCATCTTCTACTGCTTTCCCAGGCCATAGCAGAGAGCAGGATGGGAAGTGGAGCAGCTGGGACTCAAACAAGCACCCTTATGGGATGCCAGCGCTGCAGGCTAGGGCTTTAACCCACTGTGCCACAGCGCTGGCCCCAGATTTTACCGATATTTTCAACAAAACCTCATAATCAGATTCTTATGAGAAATATGCCACTGTTTCAATGTTGACAACTAATTTAAAAAACTAATTCAAAATTTAAAAAATCATCACGGGCCAAGGAAACACTTCCATGGATGACTATTTTGCAATCTGAGATAAAGGGTTCATTTTCAAGTTGGCTACATCTCTATTTTTAAGGCTAAAGTTTTTTTTTTTTAATATTTCTTTATTCATTTGAAAGTCAGAGTTGCAGAGAGAAGGAGAAACAGAGAAAAATCTTCCATCTGCTGGTTCACTCCCCAAATGGCCACAACAGCCAGAGCTGGACCAGTCAGAAGCCAGGAGCTTCTTTCAGGTCACCCACACGGGTGCAGGGGCCCAAGCACTCGTGCCATCTTCTACTGCTTTCCCAGGTGCATTAGCAGGGAGCTGGACTGGAAGTGGAGCGGCCAGGACTTGAACCACTGCCCACATGGGATGCCAGCGCCGCAGGCGGTGGCTTTACCCATTATGCCACAGCGCCTGGCCCCCAAGGCTAAAGTTTTTAAAGACTTGTATCTTTAAACAAATTCACTCTACAGAAAAGTTCCAAGAACAGTACAGTGAGCTGCTATCTCCCCTTCCCCTGGACTCCGGCTGACTCATTTTGGCATCTCTGGATTCCAGTGCACAGAAGGCACTGAAATGCTATTCACTCACGGAACAAACGCCATCAGGGAAAAACAAGCAAAACGAAGTGTGCCAGGTTCCGGCGAGCAGCGAGCTAAAGTGGTGGGGCAAAACGCATGCTGAAAAACTTCGAGAGGAAAAGACAGGCATCAAATGGACAGACAGGAGCAATGAAGACAACGGGACAGACACACAGACCACGCAGAACGCACATTTATTTGGCCTACTGAATGTTTGCTTGGGTTTATTCTGTCTGGTTTTTGCCTGGTTTATTCTGAGTAGCAAGAGAAACACACAAATCACCAGGAGTCCAGGTAAATATCACACAAGACAGAACAGGCCAGACACACAGACTTGCATCCAAACCTTACCAATCACCCAGCGCCTTTTTTATAGTTTGGGATTATTTGGACAAGCCGGGTGAAATTTCATGTTGGTATTATTAATTCTCTGAGAAAGTTTGCTAAGCAAATGAACAGTACAAACAGGCAAGTGTTGAGTATTTGCTCTGGGGCCAGCAAAAGCAAATGCACAGCTTTAAAATCCTCCCTAATTACACGGATGCGCTGAACTGCTGTCTAATTATTATGTTCCTCAAAGACCGAGTACTTCTTTTTTTCCCCCTAAACCATCTCATACTTTAAAAGCACTGGGGAAAACCTGACTTTAACACAAAGGTGAGCATTTTCAGAAAGAAGACTCAAGTCCTGCCAATTACCTTTATGTAAATTTAAAAAAATGTCAAACATGGGGTTTTGACTTAAGCAAAGAGTGAGCTAATGACAAAGGTCACTAATTGCTAGAGACCTTCCTCAGAAGTGCCTCCGTCTCCTCTGAGCATGGCGGAGGGAAGCTGCAGACAATCACAGCACCCGCCGCCATGTAGAACCGTGTTTTTATGCACCAGACGGGGCCGCACGCTCTTTCATCCACTCTTCACTGACGGGGGTCTTCTTCATCATCCCCATTTCACTGACAGAAAAACTGAGGCTCCAAGAGGACAAAGGACATGTCTGGGATTCAAATCCACGGCTGCACGGCCCCTAAGACCTCAGCGCATCACACACTGTGTCACCGAGACAGACAGGCGGGAGCTGCTCAAAGTCAAATCCGACGGGCCAGGGAGAATGTCCTAGAAAGCTGTAGTGATCCTGGCATGCAGAATCAATCAGACTATAACCCGGATGGGGGCACCTGCTAGACATGGGGAGGCTTTCATCAGTCTGGGAAGTAAACATCTTTTTTTTTTTTTTTTTTTTTTTTTTTTGACAGAGTGGACAGTGAGAGAGAGAGAGAGAGAGAGACAGAGAGAAAGGTCTTCCTTTTTCCGTTGGTTCACCCCCCAGTGGCCGCTCCGGTGGCGCCCTGCGGCCTGTGCACCGCGCTGATCCGAAGCCAGGAGCCAGGTGCTTCTCCTGGTCTCCCATGCAGGTGCAGGGCCCAAGGACTTGGGCCATCCTCCACTGCACTCCCTGGCCACAGCAGAGAGCTGGACAGGAAAAGGAGCAACCAGGACAGAATCCGGCGCCCCAATCAGGACTAGAACCCGGTGTGCCCACACCACAGGCGGAGGATTAGCCTAGTGAGCCACGGCGCCGGCCGGAAGTAAACATCTTTCTAAGAGGGCCAGGGTTAGCTTCTCTGGGTGGCTAGAATCACAATTCCTTAAGGCCTGCTTCACTTTACCCAATAGATACATGCCTATACAACTATGCATAAATCACAATTTTACAGACTTGGAGGGGCCGGCGCTGTGGCATAGTGTGTAAAGCCACAGCCTGTAGTACTGGCATCCCTTATGGGTGCCAGTTCAAGTCCCGGCTGCTCCACTTCCCATACAGCTCTCTGCTATGGCCTGGGAAAGCAGTAGAAGATGGCTCAAGTCTTTGGGACCCTCCACCTTTGTGGGAGACCTGGAAGAGGCCCCTAGCTCCTGGGTTTGGATCGGCGCAGCTCCAGTCATTGCAGCCAATTGGGGAGTGAACCAGCAATGGGAGACCTCTCTCTCTCTTTCTCTCTTTCTCTCTCTCTCTCACTCTCTCTCCTTCTCCTTCTCCTTCCCCTTCTCCTTCTCTCTCTGTGTAACTCTGACTTTCAAATAAATAAATAAATCTTTCTTTAAAAAATGAAAAAACCTCTTTCTCTGTCTCTCCCTTTCTAACTCTACCTCTCAAATAAATAAATAAAATCTTTTAAAAATTATTTATTTAAAAAAAAAAAAGATTGGGAAAGAAAATGGGATTCTTTGAAGGTCATAGCTAATCTCAGGGTAAATACTTTCTTAGAATAAATTATTCCCCTTTGTAAGCAATCTGAAAATCAACAGATTCCTCCACGGGGCCACAGGCATATTCTAGGACAGGCTTCTTGAAAATGGTCTATTCCAGGGCTGGGGAACCCTTTGCCACCAAAGGCCATTTGGACATTTATAACATCAGTCATGGGCCACACAAAATTACCAACTAAAGCAGCCTGCTTTAGATCTACTAAATTTCAAGTTCTACCTTGTTGGGGACAGACCAAATTTCTTGGGCCTTCCCTGGTACAGCAATGTTTCTCAAAGCGTGTTCCACAGATCCTAGGAGGATGAGAGGAATGCAAAGAGAAAACTGCTCTCATCATAATTCTAATCCTTCTTCCCTAAGCAAAGCCAAGTAACCTGGGTTAGAACTGCTTGTAGCTTGAATCAAGGCAGCACAGCCAAACTACACCTGTAGCCATTATATTGTTTACTGTCCCAACCTCGTAATACAACAAAAAATCACTTTCACTTCAGAATGTCCTCAGGAAACAGCAATGATTCTATTGAGCCTCGGCCCATAAGATTCTGCATAAAGACATGGGAAGTATACATAAAGCATTTCTGTTACAAGCCAAGAACAATGGCTGATCCTAGAAAACCGACATGTGGTTGAGTTGCCAGCTGAACTAACCACCTTCAGTATGGAATGCCATTCTTCCTTGAATGAACAACTAACACACAAATTACAGTCACTCACAGCTGGGCATGGGGCAGACATTTTCACAAATACGAACCAAATGAGTCTGTCCCTTCAAGGTAACAACAGTATCTATGTCAATGATCAAAACTATTCAAGTGGAAAACTTGTTTTCATTACAGGAGTTCAATGGCTTCCCTATACTTAAAACTCTTTTAAAAAGTGAGATAGGTGATGGTATTAACAAGTGTGACTTTGATTCCGTGCAATGACATTTCAAAAGTTAACTTGTGGAAGATTTGCATGCTTCAGTGAACCAACATTTTCCCAGTGACCAATAGTTTATGTTATAAAATCCTATGAGTGGGAGTCGGCGCTGTGGCACAGTAGGTTAATCCTCTGAGTGCGGTGCCAGCATCCTATATGGGCGCTGGTTCTAGTTCCGGCTGCTCCACTTCTGATCCAGCTCTCTGCTGTGGCCTGGGAAAGCAGTAGAAAATGGCCCAAGTCCTTGGTCCCTGCACCCAGGTGGGAGACCTGGAAGAAGCTGCTGGTTTTGGATCAGCTCAGCTCTGGCCATTGCGGCCAGTTGGGGAGTGAACCAGCAGATGGCAGACCATTCTCACTGTCTATAACTCTACTTCTCAAATAAATAAATAAAATCTTTAAAAAAAAATCCTATGAGTAAAATATTCAGTCAAAGGGCAAGATAGAACAGTAAATTTTAATGGAACAGAATACAAAAGCTTAATGATAAGGGTCTAGATATCCTATTGTGACTAAGCTTTAACAAACTGCCACTTGCTAAGTTCTGTTATATTATCAAAGAGTGTCTACAGTTACCTAAAAAGGCAATTAAAAATATCCCTCCCTGGTCCAATGATATATCGACGATGTGTGTGTGCAAGTGCTTGTGTACTTCTTCGTATGTGTGTGTATTTCTTCGTATGTGTGTGTATTTCTTCGTATGTATGTGTATTTCTTCGTATGTATGTCTTCATCCATATCAGCCCAAATAACATGACAAAACAGTTGGGATGCTGAAGCTGACACAAGTCTAGCTCCTTACTATTAAACCAGACACCACAGAGATTTGAGAAAATACAAAACAATGTCAGGGGTGGCACTGTGGTGCAGTAGGTTAGCCTTCGCCTGCGGTGCCAGCATCCCCTATGGGCTCTGGTTTGAGTCCCAGCTCCTCCACTTCTGACTCAGCTCCCTGGTAATGGCCTGGGAAAGCGGTGGAAAATGGCCCAAGTGCTTGGGCTCTTGCACCCAAGTGGGAGACCCAGAGAAGCTTTTGATAGGCTTAGCTCCAAATGCTGCAACCATTTGGGGAGAGAACCAGTGGATGGAAAACTCCTCCCTCTCTCTCTCTCTCTCTCTCTCTCTCTCTCTCCCTCTGTCTGTAACTCTGCCTCTCAAATAAATAAATCTTAAAAAAGAAAAAAAAAGTCATTTTTCTTACTAAATTTTTAGCGGAAATGCAACTACTTGTCCATTAAAGATAGTATCTATATTCGGATGTAACAGGTTTATTCTTGACCTGTTTAAGTGAATCCATAAATGAACGTGTTGCAATTCTGTTTCAATTTCTGACATGGCAAATGTCACAGATGTAAAACATGTAAGCAAAGCCCTTTGGAGGCAGGAGCATAAAGGCTTTCTGAGGCCGGAAGGATTGAGTATTGTTTGGTAGCAACAGTGGGTTGTCCTTTCCAAGGAGCAAACTGGTGAGAGACATTCTAGAGCACCTCTGAAGGGCAAAGGGCAAAGGGCAAAGGGCAAAGGTATCTTGACAGCTCAAGCCAGAACGTTCCAGTAAAAGCACTCTTCCAGGCTGTGTTCAGTGTGTATCAAAGGCAGGCAATTTCTTCAGGGACAAATTCCAGAGACGCCAGGGGCAGTGGCATAAAAAGAATCTAGCGCTCACTCTAAGGCATGAGTCGGGCCCATCTATCTGCGAAGTCAAATAACACTGCACTTTACATTCATGTTCTTTCCCGTGGTCAAGGCCATGATTCCAATCAAGGATCCCTGAATGGTGGCCCACAGACCACCTCTGGCCTTCAGACGGGTGGGCCAACTGGGTATTTTGAGAAACACCCTACAACTGGCTTGGAAGCTGCCTGACCAGCTTCCGGTTCACAGCCCCAAACCCAGGAGCCTCATCCTTGCAGACACTCGCGTTTGTTAGCCTCTGGACTCAAGGGCTCCCCGAAAACCCTGCCACTGAAGGACCCTTATGGGGGAGAGGGACAAGAAACTAGGCCTGGGCAGATATCAGGGGCTTCTTAAGAGGTTAGATGTTCCCCAGAGTCCAGCGGGCAGGACGTTCTCTGGGAAGGAAAAGTCAATCCCCTTCAGAGAACCTCTAGGCATGCCCAGAGCAGAGTTGCCACTCCCCTTCGGAGAGTCTCAGCACTCTCCTCAGCACTCTCCTCAGCTGGTTCCCTCAGCACTCTCCTCAGCACTCTCCTCAGCACTCTCCTCAGCTGGTTCCCTCAGCACTCTCCTCAGCACTCTCCTCAGCACTCTCCTCAGCTGGTTCCCTCAGCACTCTCCTCAGCACTCTCCTCAGCTGGTTCCCTCAGCACTCTCCTCAGCACTCTCCGGTATGCTAATTGTCCCTCCGAACCAGCCAATCCCGTGCCACCTCTGCATTCCATATGCTAATTCGTTGCCTATATAACCTGTGTGAAACTGCCGCTCAGGGCTCCTCACTGCCTGAGGTGGGGGCCCGTTTGCGCAAACGTTCAATAAAAACCTCGTGCTTTTTGCATCAACTGGTCTGGATCTTTGGGCGTCCTCCCGAGCAAGTGGGCATCTCTGCAACTGAGAGGTCCAACACCACATCTCAGACTCCGTGATCCAGCTCCAGAGTCAGAGTGCCCGGGTTCCCCGCTCACTCTGCCGCTTGCTGGCTGTCCAACTTTCGGGAGTTACTGAACTTCCGGGAGCCTCCGTTTTCCTCGCTGTAAAATGGGATAACCTTGACCTCACACGGCTGCTAGGAAGCTTAGAGAGGTGCTCGTGGGCTGTTGCTAACACTAGACTGCACACTCCCGTGCTAAGTCCCTTCCCAGGAGCGACGACTGAGCTACCCACAGTCACACTTACCTCTACCCAAACTCCCAGATCCCACAGCTCCAACCTCCCGGGACACGCAAGGTCCTCCTCGGCCCTCTACTTCTCCTTTCCCGGAGACCCTGGCCAGTCCTGGGTTCCCACACGACCACAGGTTCGGTACCGCTGACCACTCCCCCAGCCGCTTCTCCCCAACCCGGACCACTAACTCTCCCTTTCCCTCAGATCGGAGACCGCCTTGAGTCAGGAATTGGCGGTCCAGGAGTCTACGGCCTAGGCCCTTGTCTGAAGAAGACTCAGGAATGTTGAAGAGTAACTGCCCGCCCTCCCGGAGGGGCCCTTAGACACTCACCGTCCATCCTTAAAGGCGGCGGTTACGGCGGTTACGGCGGTTACGGGTGCTCGAACCGGAAGCTGCCCCTACACTGTTTGCAGTTCCCCTGGTTACTGCAGGGCTCCCGACCAATGGCGGTGGAGCGCCGCTTGCTGAGCCCGCCTCCAAAGCGAGTGACGTCACGGAGGCGCGCTAGAACGCCTCCTCAGATCCCGGGGTGCGACCCGCCTCCGGCGGCCACAGATCCTTGTGCGCAGGCGCGCTGGGAAAGGCCGCCTGGCGCCGCGGTGCGCAGGCGCCGCGGGGGCTGCTAAGTGAAGCGGCAATGGACGGCTTGGAGTCTTTGTTGGACGAGGTGGCCCTGGAGGGGCTCGATGGCCTATGTCTGCCCGCGCTGTGGAGCCGCCTGGAAACGCGCGTGCCGCCTTTCCCTTTGCCGTTGGAGCCCTACACGCAGGAGTTTCTGTGGCGGGCCCTTGCCACGCACCCAGGAATCAGCTTCTATGAGGAGCCTCGGGAGCGACCAGACCTCCAGCTCCAGGATCGGTGAGCGGCCTGGGCCTGCGGGCGGGCGCAGGGCCCGGGTCCTGATGGGGTTGGGGAGGGGGCAGGGAATGGAGCGAACCCGGGGCGGGAGAAACCCAGACCCGGAGTGTGGTGGGCAGCACCTGATGTGGGGACCAGGTGGGGCCCAGGAGCTGGGGATCATCTGATGGTAACCCCGTTATATCCGGGCGGGCTGCATTCAGAGAGTATTTCCATGAAATTGGACGTAGGACGGGAGCAGGAAGGCAGTTCCTGTGGAACGCTCAGGGTTGGACCAGGGCAAGTGCGCACAGCAGCCAGTTTAGGAATCGCGCTGATAACCCGAGCACGGACCAGGTACGACTCTGCAGTTCCGTTTTAGGAGCTTGGGGAGGTCGGTCCACACCGTGACCCCCTGGAAGTAGGTGCTGTCGTCTGTCCCACTTTACAGGGGTGTAAACTGAGGCGTGCACAGGGGATAAGCAAGGAGCATTGATTTGAACTCTGTATGTCTCCGGAGTCTTTTTTCTTTCTTTTCATTGATTTGAAAGACAAGAGACAGAAACAGCGGGCTGCCATCTGCTTGCTCACTCCCCAAATGCCCGCAACAGCTGGGCCTGCTGGGCTAGCCAAAGCCTAGAGCCTGGAACTCCATCTGGATCTCCCACGTGGGTGGCAGGGCCTCAAGTACTTGAGCCATCGGCTGCCTCCCAGGGTGTGCATTGGCAGGAAGCTGGACTGGAAGCTGAGGCAAGCAGGAGCCCTGGGGACTTCCATGTGGAATGCAGGCCTGGTGGTGTCTTTATCCCTGAACCAAGTGCCGGCCCCCAGAGTCTGTGCTCTTCTGCCATATTGTGAGGGTGGGGGCAGTCCCCAGAGGTGATACCCAAGACAAGGCTTGGAAGTTGGATTTAGGCAGCCGGTTGGCAAAGAGAACGGTGGACAGAGAGCGGGAATGTGAAAGGCCGAAGGAAGAGAACTAAGTTTGGCTGGAGTGTAGGGTAGAAGGACAGAACAAGGAATAAGGGTTGGCACACAGATGCATGTTAGGAGTTGGTACTGTTCTAAGATTCTTTGTTTTTTTAAGATTTATTTATTCATTTGAAAGAGTTACACAGAGAGAGAGAGAGGTCTTCCATCCGCTGGTTCACTCCCCAATTGGCGGCAATGGCCAGAGCTGTGCCAATCCGAACCAGGAACATTTTTTTTCCAGGTCTCCCACATCGGTGCAGGGGCCCAAGGACTTGGGCCATCTCCTACTGCTTTCCCAGAGAGCAGAGAGCTGGATTGGAAGTGGAGCAGCCAGGACTCAAACTGGTGCCCATATGGGATGCTGATGCTGCAGGCAAGAGGCTTAACTCCCTGCACCATGGCATCGGCCCTTAGAAGCTTAATTTGTTTTAAAGATTTATTTATTTATTTGAAAGTCAGAGTTAGAGAGAGGAGGAGAGGCAGAGAGAGAAAGGGGGGTCTTTCATCTGGTTCGCTCCCCAATTGGCTGCAACAGCACTTCATGCAGTGGCTTTACCTGCTATGCCACACTGCTAGCCCCGATTCTTTTTTTTTTTTTAAGATATATTTATTGGAATTTTGCCTCTCTTGGGGCTCCCCTCCAGGCCACTCTGGCTGGAGGTTTCTGTCTTAAATAAATTTTGCTTTTCTTTAAAAAAATTTTTATTTATTTGAAAGGCAGAGTTATAGAGAGATAAGGAGAGACAGAGAGAGGTCTTCCATCCACTGGTTCACTCCCCACAAATGGCCACAATAACCAAGACTGAGCCAGGCCAAAGCCAGGAGCCAGGAGCTTCTTCCAGGTCTTCCATGTAGGTGCAGGGCCCCAAGGGCTTGGACCCTCCTCTGTTGCTTTCCCAGGTGCATTAGCAGGGAGCTGGATGGAAAGTGGGGCAGACAAGACTCCAGTTGGTACCCATATGGGATGCTGGTTTGCAGACAGACCCAGGCTTAACCCACTGTGCCACAGGGCTCACCCCCTAAGATTCTTTTATTTATTTATTTTTTTAAGATGTATTTATTTATTTGAAAGGCAGAATTACATAGAGAGACAGAGAGGTGTTCCATTTGCTGGTTCACACTCCAAGTGGCTACAACGGCCAGGACTGGGCCAGGCCAAAGCCAGGAGCTTCATCTGGTGGGTGCGGGGGGCCTAAGCACTTGGTCATCTTCCATTGTTTTCCCAGGTGCATTAGTGGGGAGCTGGATTGGAAGTAGAGCTGGCATCTACCAGTGTCACAGACAGCACCTTAACCCACTGCACCACAATACCAGTCCCTGTTCTAAGTTTCTTACATATAGTAAGTTGTTTCATTTTTACAACAACCTTAAGAGGTGGGTAATGTTACCCCTGTTTTCCTGAAAAGAACATCAAGGCACAAAATGACTTGTTCAAGGTCATCAACTAGCAAGAGCAGAACCCACAGGGCCAGCGCTGTGGTGTAGTAGGTTAAGTATCCACCTGCAGTGCCTGTATCCCACATGGCATCGGTTCAAGTCCTGGCTGCTCCACTTCCGATCCAACTCTCTGCTATGGCCTAGGAAAGCAGCAGAAGATGGCCCAAGTGTTTGAGCCCCTGCACCCACATGGAAGACCCAGAAGAACTGGTGCCTGGCTACGCATTGGCCCAGCTCTGGCTGTTGTGGCCATTTCAGGAGTGAACCAGAGGATGGAAGACCTCTCTCTCTATCTCTCCCTCTCTCTGGCTGTAATTCTGCCTCTTAAATAAATAAATAAGGAAGAACAGAACCCAGAATTTGAATGCAGAAATTCTAGGTCCAGAATCCACTCTGCCTTGCACTGGAGAAGCTAATCAACCATCCTTTATTCCCATTTCTAGAGTTTCTCCCTTATCAAAAGGACAGTGGGAAGCCACCCAAGGGAGGGTCAGACACGGACAAAGAGTGAAGCTGAGAGCCTCTTTGCAGTCTGGTCATAGCAGCGAGGCAGGGGCCAGCTTGCCATCGTAGGTGTGGAACAGAGGCTAAGGAAAAAGGATCGAGACAGCCACAACGGCGGAGTCCAGAGGATTGGTGGCTGATCGGCTGTGAGGAGAGACAGGATTCTAGGAGGATGTTGGGCCCCTGAGTGAACCCGATACCCTCCCCTGAGGCAGGGAACACAGCTGAGCAGCCTTGAGGTGTGCATCTGGTGGGGGCACACAGCTGGGGGTTGGGATGAGGCTCCTTCAGGTTGTCCAAGTGCAAGCTCTGTTTAGTGAACATCTGGCCTCACGGGAGCTAAAGCAGGTCAGAGGGAGGGACCGAGCCAGACGTCGGTGAGTCATCCCCTGTCCTTGGTGATGAAAGCCGTTGGCTGAGATGATCCCTAGGAGAGAGCGGGGCCAGTGCTCCTGGGCTTGCGTTAGGTCTGTGTCCCAGTGAACCCAGGCTAGGTTAGAAGTGCATCCAGGCCACTTACCCGGCCTGGCACCGTGGCTTAGCCAAGCCACCCTGACCGTGCTCAGGACACTTTACCTTACAACTGGGCAGAATCATCAGCACAAGCCCGGTGTGCAGTAAGGCGTTTATGGAATGCTGTACTGCAGTGACAAGCAGGGTGGTTGTGTGCGGGTTGACTTTTGCACGAGGTCAAAAGTGAAAGCAGCACGTGGTGGGGATTGTGTTCTGGTCGGCGGCCTTCAGCGGAGCTCTGAGGTGCATGGACATTGCAGACAGAGTGGAGGATGAGGAGCTTCAACAGAAGACAGAAAGGCGTCACTGCAGAGGGGCCGGGCAGTCTGGCCAGAGTGGTTACCTGGGAGCTGGGGAGAAGTCGGGATTTGAGAACGCAGAGGGGGGCCGGCGCTGTGGTGTAGCAGGGCATCATGCATGGACACCGGTTCGTGTCCACCTGCTGGTGCGGCTGTGAGGTTCTGCAGGGGGTGGCCCAAGTGCTTAGACCCCTGCTCCCACGTGGGAGACCTAGAGGAAGCTCCTGGCTCCTGGTCTCGGCCTAGCCCAGTCCCGGCTGTTGGCAGCTGTTTGGGGAATGGACCAGCGGATGGAAGACCTCTCTCTCTGTCTCCCTCTCTCTAACTCTACCTTTCAAATAAATAAAAGTAAACAACAACAACAACAAAAATAGAAGAGCACAAAGGTCCCAGAGGGGGCAAGAAAAGGCTTGAAAAGTGGATGTGGACCAAGCCTCAGCTAGACTGGTGCAGGGTGTGAATGAGATTTCAAAGGAAAGCTCACTCTACGGGGCTGACTGGCTAGGAGAGAAAGCACGTGTCAGAGATGCTGAGGCCAAGGGACAGTGTCGCACCAGGGAGGTACTTGATTGGAGGGGGGAGGGGCACTCACAACCTTGGATTTGATAGACAACTGGAGACATTGCACAGACAGGACTGAGGGTTCAGAGGTGAGAATGGTTCACATGAGCATGATGGTTAACACCATGGAAGTAGATAAGGGTACCCAAGAGATGGACAGATGATGTCTTAGGGGAGGAATGCCCTGAATCGCTCAGTCCCAATGTGGTGGCCTGGAGTCCCACAACCACGTTTGGAGGGAAACCAAAGGGGGCCGTGACTGGGGCCAGTAAGGCAGTTTGGGTCCCAGCACCCAACTTCTTTTTTTTTTTTTTTTTTTTTGACAGGCAGAGTGGACAGTAGAGGGAGCCAGAGAGAAAGGTCTTCCTTTGCCGTTGGTTCACCCTCCAATGGCCGCCGCGGTAGGCGCGCTGCGGCCGGCGCACCGCGCTGATCCGATGGCAGGAGCCAGGTGCTTCTCCTGGTCTCCCATGGGGTGCAGGGCCCAAGAACTTGGGCCATCCTCCACTGCACTCCCTGGCCACAGCAGAGAGCTGGCCTGGAAGAGGGACAACCGGGACAGGATCGGTGCCCCGACCGGGACTAGAACCCGGTGTGCCGGCGCCGCAAGGCGGAGGATTAGCCTGTTAAGCCACGGCGCCGGCCCCAGCACCCAACTTCTGGGGCCAGCTTGGGAGACCCTGGGAAGGTCCGCATTCTCTCTTCTCTGTTGTTAAAAGGCAGGACCCTGCTTGTCAAGGCTGTTTGCATCTTGCAGTAGGGACACTGCAGTCTCAGCTCTTTCTCTCTGATCTCGGCTAGAGCCTGTCAGAGGCACTCACTGCGCAGGCGTCATTGCCGAAGCTCAGCTGGGTTTGCCGCCTGTGCTTTTCCCCCTAGGTACGAGGAGATTGACTTGGAAACTGGCATTTTGGAGTCCAGGAGGGACCCGGTCCCTCTGGAGGATGTCTACCCCATTCACATGATCTTAGAGAACAAGGATGGCATCCAGGGCTCGTGTCGGTACTTTAAGGAGAGGAAGAACATCACCAGCGACATCAGGACCAAGTCTCTGCAGCCGCGTTGTACGATGGTGGAAGCCTTTGACAGGTAACTGGTTCACCCCCGTCAGGAACCCCTCACGTCAGGGGTGTGGTCAGAGCACTCGGCTCGGGTCTTTGGCCCCAGCGTCTCTTGGAGGTTGCCAACCCTGCTCTAAGCCAGCTCTCAGCCCGCTTCACCCCACTGCAGCTGGGCTGATTGAGGTCAGGGCTCCTATCTGTCCCTCTGTTTGTGTGCATGGTTGCGGCAGGCAGCTGACATTTGGAAGTTGCCTTTTTGTTCTCTTGTCCTAGCTGGGCCCTGGGCCGCAGAGCCATCCCTGTGCAAGTCCTCAGGAGGTCAGCCTCTTGAAGGTAGAGACCGGCTGTGTTTATCGTAGCGTTCTGGCACTTGGCGCAATGCTTGGGCAGTATCTGATGTCACAGTCAGCAAACCAGAACCAGCAGGAGTCACTGAGCCAGATAATTGCCAATGATGTCCAGAGTCATTGGAATTACAATGGTGTGGGCTAGGAAAGCCATCTGGGGAAGAAAACAAAGAGCAGCAAAGCCACTCCACTGCGTTCAAACTTTCTCCCAAGTGACCTCTTAGAATTTAACTTAGTGAGGGTTTTGAGAAAAAGGATCCTGAGTTTGTCACCCTGAGCGTCATGTGGACTCTGTTTACTATGTGTTAGCATCCACTTGGAAGACAGGCCATACGGTCCTCGCTGACTTACACAGACAACTCATTATAGGCCCAAACAGTGTATTGACACAGCTTCTTCCTTTTTCTTTTTGTCTGCGTGGTGGTGGAATCAGGGGGAAGGAAAGCCATCAGGCTAGACAGGTCTGGGCGGTGTGGCCAGGCTAGGGCCGGGAAGAAGGGAGAGGCGAGGGCTTGGCAGCCCATGAGCTGTGGCATGTGGACCCTTGGTGACTCCTTCACCCAGGAAAGGGAGGCCTCTGGTCCAGTAACATGATACCACGTGGTGAGCAAGGGGCGTGCTCTCCACAGCACCTCCTGTACAACTCCCTGATGCAGGGCCAGGGCTGGGCTCCTAGAGTGTGCATGGGGAGGGTCGCTCTGCCCCAGGCATGAGCCTAACTCAGGCCAGCCTCTGCTGGAGGTAGAGCTTCAGCTATCAGTGGGAGCGGTGGACAGCTTGGACTGTGGGCCCCTGCATGGGAATGAGGCGTCTTGCAGCACCTTGCTTGCAAACTTTTTACTTCTTTCTGGACATTATCTTTGACCCATCAGATCTGTTGTCCAGCAGAGAGAAGTCACTGACAGCACAGTTGGGTGTTGCTGACTCTGAAGGTCTATCAGTCCAGTGCACTTGGCATGGTCATTCACTTAAGTACACTTGCTGAGCACCCACCCTGTGCCCAGCTCATTCTAGGCACTCAGGGTATCCTTATGAACAAGTTGGGGGTGTGCCTGTGTTTGAATTAAGGAGGATGGATGAGAATGTTGCCCGCCCCCTCCTCCCCCCTTGGCTGTTTGTGAGTGCTAGGTGCTGTGAAGAGCCTGGGAATGGTTGAGTGGGACTGGAGCTCTGGCTGACGTTTTCTGGAAGGCCTGGGTGATGGGAAGGAATCAGCCATCTGAGGATCGGGGACAGGGCAGCAGCTAGGCAGACGGAAGAGCCAGGACAGTGACCCTGACACTTCTTACTGGCACAAGAAGGCCCCTGTGGGTGAAGATGAAGTGAGCGAGGCAGGGGGGGCCTTCCAGGCCGGGGCGAGGGTGTGGATTTGGTCTGAGTGCCTTGGCGAGCCCTGCAGGGCATCAGCCAGGAAGTAACAGGTCAGCCCTGTTCATTCAGCACACTGTGGGGTTCTAGGACGGCAGACCCACTTCGGAACATGATGGCCTTCTGGGAACCCAGAAAACGATAGTTCTAAATCTGCTTTTTCAGATTTCCATTTTCATAAAATCGCTTCGACCTGTTTCTTCACGTGGGTGTTTCTGACTTGCAGGTGGGGGAAGAAGCTGATCATCGTTGCCTCCCAGGCCATGCGTTACCGGGCCCTGATAGGCCAGGAGGGGGATCCTGACCTGAAGCTCCCCGACTTCTCCTACTGCATCCTGGAGCGACTGGGCCGGTCCAGGTGGCAGGGGGAGCTGCAGCGAGACCTGCACAGCAGTGCCTTCAAGTAAGGGGGAGGATTTGCATGTGGGGCTCACTGACCACCACAACCTGCCTCCCAAATGCAGGGGCTGCTGCCTTGTCTTCCCTGGGGATTTTTAAAAATCTCTGACTGTTCTCTTGGGTTGGCTGGGTCAGTGTGTGTCGGTGCGTACGTCTGGGGGAGAGACTCCCTACACTGTGGTGCTAAAACTACCAGCAAACCAAAACGACGTGACCCACACCCTCCTCCCCTTCCCCCTCCTCCTCCTCCAGGGTCGATGCTGGGAAGCTTCACTATCACAGGAAAATCCTGAACAAAAACGGGCTCATCACAATGCAGTCCCACGTGATCCGGCTGCCCACTGGAGCCCAGCAGCACTCGATCCTCCTCCTCCTCAACCGCTTTCACGTGGACAGGTATGCTAGAAGGGAACAAAGCCTTCGGCGACTTGTACTGCAGCCACGAGCGTGATGCTTTCAAAAATCATTAGAGGCCAAATGAGAATATGACTGTGGCTTTCCAAAGAAGACATTTAGTTGTCTGTTTCTGTTGAAAATAAGTCCTGCTCACTTAGAAAGCCTGGAAATTAGAAAAGGACAAAAAAAAAAAAAAAATGCCTGCTACTCTGTAGCTCAACAATGGGAACTTTTATCATTTTGGTGAGAACTTTTTTAGTTCTCATTAAAGGTGAGAACCAAAGGTGTAAAAAAAAAAAAAACATCAAACTTGAGTTGCTGTGGTGGCAGAGTTGTGGTTGGATTATGTCCATTTCAGATTGGAGGTTTTTGCAACACAACCGTGATAATCCACCCACTGGGATAAGAAGGCAAGGTTCTGCCAAGTGCTTACAGTGCAGGATACTCTAGCTGGGTATCATAGCGTGGGCTGTGCTATTGCACAGGCTGTTGTAATAGGCACACTCCTTTTTGAGGACCAGGATGTCTCTGAGAGTAAGTTACCTCTCACCCGTTAATCCTTGCTGTTGGGGAGACTAATTTCCTGGCACAGCGATGGGAGAAAGAAAGCTTCCACCACCCCGCAGAGGTCTCACTCTAATTCTGGCAGCCCCATGCCCTCCTGAGTGAGAAGAACAGAAGCCAAGTGCAGGGAGTGAAGGACAAGTGGGTGCCTTTGAGTGGCCCACGCCTGGCCACCAGTGCCTGGAGTGGAGGTGGGCAGACGGACAGGGTGGTTGAGGAAGTCCCTGCCCTTGACCCTGGTGGCCAGGGCCAGCCTCCAAAAGGAAGGGGAGTGAACAGTCAGGATTAAGTGTCCCTTTCAAGTTGACAGTGCCTACTGCCTTGCCCAGGGCTTGGCCCAGACAGTGCGTGATACTCATGTGCAGCCTGTCCTGACTCCAAACCTCCAGGAACAAAAGCCGCCCCTGTGCTCCGGTCACGTGTCTGGTAGTCCTGACTCGCCTTCAAGCACACCCACCATCAAAATGTCCCAGACTCCTAGTTTATCTTTCAGTCTCTGTTTTGGAAACCTGCATTGAAGAGAATTCTGTTTGGTGAATTGGTTTCTAGTTTCTAATTAGTCACACCATCCATTAGTTACATGATGCTGTTACTGCACTTGTAGTTGGTGGGCGGCCTGTAATCTACAAAGAACGTAGGGTGAGAATCCTGGGGAAGGGGAGGAAGCTCCGGATGAAGTCAGGCACTGTACTCCAGTTACTGCCTTTCCCTTGGGCAAAGGTGCTGACCACTATGGACTGTGGTTTCTTCTGTGTAAGATGGCCATGACTCAGTGCTCCTACGCATGGTAGTTCATGTGCTGTACATATCTGCCCCTTCATTCATTCTTTCACCGATTGAGAAGTGGGTGCAATGTTGAGGTCTCATCCGTGTGCTCTGCCTTCCCCTTGGATGTGAGTCAGGCCAAGCTGCCCTCATGTGGCTGACCTGTGTCCCTGCTCCGGGCTCCCCAGGGCACACGCAGCCAGGAGCCCTGAGCTCTTCAGTTGAGTCTTTTGGTGACCATGAGCTTGGAAGTATTTATTGTAACATCCGCTTCATTATAGAAATGAGCTGACAGGTGGAATCGGGCACGCTGTGAAGTCAGATGGAAAGCAGCTCCAGATTGAGCGAAGTGTCAGGAGGGCGTGAAGTAAGCACTGGGTTTAGGGAAGGAAGACTCAGGCTAGCGTCTTGGACCTGAAGTTTGGAAAAAGCTGATTCACTTCTCGATGTAATTATCTCCATCTTTCTTTGCCGGGTGATTTATAAGGAAATGTTGTAAGAAAAGCTTCCTAGACTTCAAAGTGTTATAAAAATGTCAGGGCTCAGGGCTCACATTGTGGTGCATAGAGCATGTTGAGCCACCACTTGGAACACTGGCGTTCCATATGGGTGCTGGTTCTTGTCCCAGCTGCTCCACTTCCAACCTGGATGATGGTTGAGACCTTGAGCCTGGGCCAGACGGTGAGTTTGAAGAAGTCAACTGTGTGGTGTCTCTCGCAGGAGGAGCAAATACGACATCCTCATGGAGAAGCTGTCGGTGATGCTGAGCGCACGGAGTAACCGCATCGAGACACTGGGCAGGCTGAGGGAGGAACTGGTGAGCTGGGAGGGGGGGGCGTGGGGGGGGGGCCCGGGGTGCCAGGCTGACCCTGACCTGTGCCCAGCCTGGCGAGCTGCCTCAGCCTAGACAAGGAATTGCAGCCCCGAGCCCTGCGGTGCACCCCAAAGGATCGGGCTGTCTTCCCTTTTGGAGGGTGAGAAAAGGCTCAATGCCAGGGCCCGATTTCCCTGCCCTCCCAGCCGTTGCTCTTGGCCCAGCTGTCAAGGTTCACACGGAGAGTGGTAAATCCTCAGGTTTATACTTCCTCCCGTGATTGTCCCCAGCGGGCTTAGGCTGCGATGACGGAGCAGAAGAGGAGAGGACAGGGCCCAGAGCACCTCGGCCCTGCCTCATCTCTGGTCCAGGAGCAGTGACTGAGTCACAGAGTGAGCACGAGAGGAAGAGCAGAAGGGAGGGGGGGTGCTGCTCCCTGCAGGAGTGCACGTCAGGAACAGGAGGGCGCCAAGACAGCCCTGGAGGTTGGAGCACAGAGCGTCGCATGTGAGGTGAAGGTTCGTGGGGACCTGCTCTGTGGTCACATATCACAGCCACAAGGACTGTCGTTGCCACTGGTCCTCCTGTGCCACACTGGTGCAGCTCTGGTCTCCGATTTCCTCGTTCGGAAATCAGAACTCGCTGCAGGGTCACTGCACGCCCAAGTCTCTTCAAAGCCAAGGTTATAAACCAGAGGCTTGTGGGTCACACCTGGCTTGTGAAAAATCAATTTGACTTAGCTTTTTCTTTTTTTTGAAAATGGAGATTTCATATACACACCTAGGTGTGTATTTGGGGAAAAAAAACCTCCATTTTCCTTTCTCCAGCTTCCCTTGAAAAATCTGCAGCTCTGAGCCTGCAGCCTGTCCTGACAACAGTGAGCTGGAGCTAGGTGTGCACTGGGCAGCCCCCGCCCCCAGCCCCCTCCTTTGTGTGACCCTCAGACCCCGAGGCCGAGCGTCAGCGCCATCTGTGATCACGTGCACCGCCATCTGTGATCACGTGCACCGTGCTTTCTAGCTGACTAACAAAAGTAGGAAATAAAAGGCCGCTTGAGAAGGCCTCTCTCAGGAGACCCTAGCAGAGGTGAAGGAAGTCCCGACCCCCCACACTGGCCCTGGCTGACTTCGGAGATTGGAGACTTCTGCCCTGGAGTTGCTGGGGCAGGGAGCTGGGGCTGCTGTGCCCTGGGGTCAGCACTGTGGGCTGCATGAGAGACAAGAGTTGACTGCTGCAGGCCATTCTTTCACTTATCCATTCAACAAACACCGTAGCAGGTGTCTCCTTTGAGTCAGAACCGTGCTCCACCCTAAGAGGGCAACAGCGAACCAGGGTGACGGGTCTGTGTCACAGAGCTGTTCTAATGGAGGGGCAGGCGAAGAATGCCTCCGAGCTCAGTGACAGAGGCCGGGGACAGCTTCACAGGGCAAGTGACACTCCAGGGGGGCCCTTGCCCAGGCGGACAGGTGCATTGGCATTTCAACCGAGGAGAGCAGCTCACGCAGAGGCCCGGAATTGGGGAGCCCATGGGACGTTTGTAGAGGTCACTGGGGGTGGCTGATGCTGGGGTGCTGGGGGGATGGCTGGAAAAGAAAGGGGACCTATGATGCTGGTCCTTGGGCCAAAGCACTGCTGAGTGTTTGGGGAAGATGGACAGGCCAAGGGAGGGCCATTGAAATGGGTGGGGGTGGCAGCCGTGGCCAGGGAGGCCTGAATTGTTTTGAGAAGCATTTTAGGGGTGAAACGAACCGGTGAGTGGCTGAGCCAGGATGTCGAGGCGCAGGAAGCAGAAGGACCTGAAGATGAAGTCCATGTAGCTTCCATGGTCAGAGCGGGTGCTGCTGGCCAAGGTGCCTGGCCGTGTTGGGGCCTGGTGGATGTTTGTCAGATGGATGCGTGAATGAAGCACACAGCAGTTGGGAGAGAAGGAGGCACAGGACAGATTTGATTTTTTTTTTTAAAGATGTATTTATTTATTTGAAAGGCAGCATTACAGAGAGGCAGAGAAAGAGAGAGAGGTCTTCCATCTGCTGGTTCAATCCCCAAAAGGCCGCAAGGGGCGGATCTAGGCTGATTCATTCCAAGCCAGGAGCCAGGAACTTCTTCCGGGTCTCCCACATGGGTGCAGGGTCCCAAGGACTTGGGCCATCTTCATTGGCTTTCTTCAGCCACAGCAGAGAGCTGGATCAGAAGTGGAGCTACTGGGACTCGAATCGGCGCCCATATGGGATGCCAGCACTGCAGGCAGAGGCTTTACCCACTACACCACAGCACTGGCCTGACAATTTTGATTTTAAGATTTATTGAATGTGCAGATCTTCTGGGACATTCTGCTGGCCATGGCTGTCAGCAGCAGGAGTCAGAGAAGGCTGAGAGGGGTTTGGTGAAGAGTCAGTCTGGGATGAGGCTGGGGCCATGAACTTGGGTGCTGTCTCTTGAAGAGTGAGGAGGCTCCTGCTGCTGCTCCCTCTCTTTGCTGGGCAGATGGTACGAGTCCTTGATGACAGCCCCTGGAAGGCAGGATTACATCATCCTTGCTCACTTAGGGTGGTCCAGGCCTCGTGCCATATGTTGAGGGCTGGGGGATTGATGGATAAGTTTCCATAGGGTCTTTCTGTGATGCTGGGGACCCGGCTAGATTAACGATGGACGCCATTTACAAGCCACTGGGTCTGAATGGGCCCCGTGGGAGTCATCTGTGGTTTTGGGTGCCCATATGTTCTGCTGAGCGTCCACCTGTGTGGAGGAAGCCACCCCAGGCGTCTGTCTGCTCACTGCCTCTCTCTTGGAGGGTAAGAGGAAGCCTAGGAGAGGCACAGAGCAGCCCTCAGTCCTGCGTGCCTCCTCCGGTCCAGTCTACCTTAGAGCAGTGGCACCTTGCCTTTCTCTTCCAGGTGCTACACAATCCAATAGCAGCAGTGGTCAGGAGGGTGGGACACAGGAGCCAGATGGGCCCAGTGTAGGACAACGCTGTGATAGCGGTCGCCTTAGGAAATGCCCTTTCCTCTCAATGACAGCTACAGAAAAGCAGCCCAGAAATGGGAATAAACAGCAGCTGACCTTCAGTTTCACCATCCGTGGTTCTGATAGGGAGCATGAAGGCCGCGGCCCTGGGGACAGCATGTCCTGCTGAACGGAAGCAGCCGGTCCTCAGCTCGCGCCAACTCCAGGGGCAGTGGGGGCTCGGGCAGCTGCACTTCTGGCACTGGTTGCCAGATCTTACATCTTAAGGGAAACCAGAATCTGGTTTCTGGTTTTTTGTCCCCCTGATATGAAATCTTCCACCCTGATGTTGGGAAGTGAATTACTTTTTTCAGAAACATGTAGCCGTGGGCATTTGGCAGAGCAAATGAGACGCTAGTTAGGATGTCTGCATCCCATATTGGCGTGCCCGGGTTCAAGTCCCAGTGCTGCTATTAATTCCTGCTTCCTAAGCTGGGGATGGCTCCAGTACCTGGGGCTCTACCGCCCACATGGGAGATCTGGATGGGGTTCCTGGCTCCTGGCTTTGGCCTGGCCCCGCCGCCATCTGTTGCAGGCATTTGGGGAGTGAATCAGTGGACAGGAGCACCGTCCTCTGTCCCTGTCTTTGACTTGCTCCCTCTTTGTCTCTGCCTTTCGAATCAATACATAAACACGTAGAGGGAAAGGCGTGCCTTTGACGGCCCCTGCGGTGAGACAGTGAATGCGATCGTTGTGGTCCTCTCCTCCTGGGCAGAAGTAGGAGCAGTACCCTGGATGTACCCTCATCGTTTGTTGTAACTTCATAGCTGAACGACTTTCTTAAAAACATCCCAAAAGGCATTTTAAGATATATTTTCTCCTATTTGTTCCCCTACCTGTAGGAGATGTATGATTAATATTCTTACATGGTTAAAAAGATCCACACACTGTGCAAGGGCCCATGTGGAAAGTCTGCTTCCATCTCTGTGGCCACCTGCCTCATTCCCACCCTGTGGTCCCCTTGGGGATCTCGTTAGGCAGACACCTGTCCACGTCTTGGCCTCAGAAGGTGGTGTTTGGAAACCAGGGCTCTGGGCCTCGTTTTATTCCTTGAGAGCATTCCTTGGCTGTGTTTGCTGGGCAGTGCCTCCAGCGTTTCTCCACTCGAGAGCCCAGTAGCTCAGGTCCTGCACTGGCTCACGTCTGCAGCTCCCCAGTGGTTTCGGATTCCTCGCTTGCGCCTGACAGTTGCTTTTGTCTTGGCAGGGGCTGTGTGAAAGGACGTTTAAGCGCCTGTACCAATACATGCTGAATGCCGGACTCGCCAAGGTCGTGTCTCTTCCCTTGCAAGAGATTCACCCTGAATGTGGGCCCTGTAAGACCAAGAAAGGTAAAGATCCGAGGCTCAGCTCTGGTCCCGGGTGGGCTGGGCTGGGCTGGCCTATGGCTCCTGTCCGTCTTCCCAGCCCAGCCTTTCTCTCCGGGTACCCTCTGCCCTGCAGTAGGATGATTCACTTATTTATGCAACTCTTTACCCCTCCGTGCCTGGCTCAAGTCCTTCCCTGTAAGAAGCGTGTGGGGAATGTTTGCCGAATGGAAGCGGGGCAGGCTTGTACCCCCCAACATGCCAAGTTCGTGGTGTCCTTTGCTCCTTTTTTTTTGGGGGGGGGACTTAAAAACATGCTATTTTATTTTTACATATTTGAAAGGCAGAGACAAAAATCTCTTCATCTGCTGGTCCACTTTCCAAATGCCTGCAACAGCCAGGGTTGGGCCAGGTGGAAGCTAGTAACCATGAAATCAATGCAGTCTCCCACGTGGGTGCAGGAATCCAAGTATTTGGCTTATCACCACCGCCTCCCAGGGTGTGCATTAGCAGAATCTGACGCCAAAGGTCGGATCCACTCTTTGCTATTTAGGTCAAGTCTCCAGAGGTCATTGAAAGCAGCATTGCAGCTACTCTGGGTGCAGCCTCCACTAAGCCTCTCTGTTCTTCAGCCAGCCTTCTCCAAGAACCTCTCTTTGTGCCACGTGGCCTTGTCGCCTGGCCCCGGTGCTGTTGTCACTGTTTCACATGTCAGAAAATTCAAGTGAAAATGCCGAGTAACTTAGGAGAGGTCAAGCGCTCTGTATGGTAGAGATAGGATCTGAAGCTTCTAAAGCAACGAAATGAAAGACGGGACGCCCTAAAACCTCCTGGGGTCCCTTCTTGATCACTGTCAGTCCGGATGAGCCAGAACCATTTTAAAAGCTGGGAGTCAGAGCTTTCAGTAAAAGAGGAGGAATAAATGCATTCATTTGCCCTCTACCCAGACACCCCGGTCGTGAAGAGAAGGGACTGGCAAGAGAAGATGGGACAGGAAGTGGCGGGGGGAGGGCTGGTGACAGGATTTTGACGTCAGACACAGGTGGACTGATGGTGACTGACTGAGCAGCTGGGGGAGCTGGGCGCCTGTGAAGGGTGGCAGTGTGGATGGATGGCTCAGAACCGGAAATAAATGGAACAGCTGCAGGTTGCAGGCACCTTGGAAGGCGCAAGGGTGGATGGGCCTGGCGGGGAGAAGACTGGTTGGCAATCTGTGGGAGAAGACGTCCCCCTGGGCCCCTTTCCCTATAGTGCTCAGCCTTTCCCACAAAGACAGAAGTCTGGCGGTATCCCAAGGCAGACATAGGACCAGGCCGGGGCCACTGCGGTGCAGAGAATGGGGACAGTGACAGTCTCTGTTGGTGAGAGTTCCCTCAGTCTCCTTTCCCAGTGGCGCTGCCTCTTGGTCTCTCCTGTCGTTTGATGGTGACATCCTCTGGTAGCTTCCTAAGAGGGAATGTGGACTCCTGGGACACCGACAGGCAGACTGCAGCCCCCTAGACCAAGGCTGGAGGCTGGCTGTTCTGAGAGAAGAGTCCTCCCAATACTGAAATCTGGGGGTCTCCCAGCAAAACAGCCACCTGTGCTGGCTCAGCCCACACTGGTGCCCACTCGATGACAGCCTGTCTCCTCCTGCTCCCCCCACTCCACAACACAGGACCTCGGCAGTGTTTTAGTTTATGTATATATGTATATAGTTTTACTTATTTGAGAGGCAGAAAGAGAAAGAAATAGAGAAAGGTATCTCCCAGCCACTAGTTCACTCCCTAAATGCCCCAACCACTGGGGCCAGGAGGCAGGAATGCAGTCCAGGTCCCCAGTGTGGGTGGGAGGAGCTCAGTTAACTGAGCTATCTCGCTGCCTCCCAGGGTCTGCATTAGCAGCAAACTGGAGTCAGAGTCGGATGTTGAACTCCACTGTGAGGGGCAGTCCCAGGAAGCTAGGCTAGCGAGCGGTGGAACAGGTACTCTACTGTGGGATATGGGCATCTTCTTTTTTTATTTTAAAGTTTTATTTTTATTTATTTGAAAAAGTTACAGAGAGAGGTAGAGAAAGAGAGAGAGGTCTTCCATCTGCTGGTTTACTACCCAGATGGCCACAACAGCCAGAGCTGCACCGATCTGAAGCCAGGAGCTTCTTCCAGGTCTCCCATGCAGGTGCAGGGGCCCAAGGACTTGGACCGTCTTCTACTGCTTTCCCAGGCCATAGCAGAGAGCTAGATCGGAAGAGGAGCAGCTGGGACTAGAACTGGTGCCCATATGGGATGCTGACACTTCAGACCAGGGCTTTAACCCACTGCGCCACAGCACAGGCCCCATGGGCATCTTAACCACCTGACAAAATGCCCACCCCTAGGCAGCATCTTAATGCTTCACCAAATATTTGTGGAAACTAACATTAAAAGAGTGGCGGGAGCCTGTGTTGGGGCATAGCAGGTTAAGCTACTGCCTGCCATGCCGGTATTCCATATGGGTGCTGGTTCCAGTCCGGGCTGTTCTACGTCTAATCCAACTCACTGCTAATGCACCTGGGAAGGCAGAGGGAGATGGCCCAAGTGCTTGGGCCCCTGCCACCCACATAGGAGACCTGCATGGAGTTCCTGGCTCCTGACTTCAGCCTGGTCCATCTCTGGCTATTGTGGCCATTTGGGGAGTGAACCAGCAGATGGAAGAGCTCTGTCTCTCTTCATCCCTCTCTGTCAATCTGCCTCTAATTAAATAAATCTAAAAAGAAAGAAAATAACAAACAGGAAGTAGAAACAAAGTGGGGAGCAGAAGAAAATTTACAAATAAGAAAAAGATCCTCAGAAAAGAGAAGGTATAGCATCCATGAAAGTAGAGCAAGGGGCTATGAGCAGAAAATAAGAAAGAACACTTGGAAATAAAAGAATTCGGACTAATCGCAATGATAGATTTAGTGAAGAAAACCATCAGATAAAGTCAAATCTCCCAGAGAGAACAAAAACTCAGAAGAGATAGAACATGGGAGAAGCAAGTTGAAGAGACTGAGCTTAGAGGCCCTCCACCTACATAATTGGGGGTGGGGAGGAGGGAGCACACCTAGGACTGAAGAGGAGGTTATGAGAAACGACGCAAGGCGTTTTCTCGGCTCTGAAAGAACTACGTTTCCAGATCCCGAGGCCTGTCAGTGCCTGTCCTAATGAACACAAAGAAATTCACGCCCTGCAACTTCAGAAAACCTAGAGTAAGAAGCCTCCAGAGAGGAGACCTCCGAGGGCCCTGGGGTATCCGAAGCTGGGGGAGTTGGAAGTTCGAGGTGTTGAGCCTTGCCATCGGTCAGGAACCAGGACAAGTTCAGGCATGTCTGTACTCAGGGCCTCCTGTTAGAGGCTCCTGGCGGATGTACACCGTGCAACGATGGGTGACACCAAGAGATGGGGAACTGTGGGGTTCTAGAAGCAGGGGCAGGAAGCCAGGCCAGCGAGTGGCTAGCGAGATGGCCCTGGGGAGAGCAAAGCCCTGAGTGACAGGTGCCTGGCTCTGTGTGTGTGTCTAGGGTTAGCTACTCGTCTGTCAGAGTCAGCATGAATTAGTGGATGGCACGCAGGAAACCAAGCAAACATGAAAAAGCAAAGGCACTGACTCCAAGGAGAAGGAAAAGGTATACAAGAAAAAACTGCTTTGGACCCATGGGCTTGGCCTTGTGGGTGGAGACTGGTTCCAGCAACGTCCTCAGTAGGATGTGCACTGAGCCAGGGCCAACCCACAGCGTCCCCAACACTTAGACCAGTGTCCTCGCCAGGGCCGGCAGCCCCATTTGTTGAGAGAGTGCGAGTGCCGGTCTATGGGAACTCTGCCCCTTGGTTTCCCGGCCACCCTGTCTAGCTTCCCTGGGGCTAAGCAGTCTTGTAGGGGAGATGGTGGGGCCTCAGTAGTACAAGGCCACAGGGGTGGGCACACGGAAGGAAGCCTCTGGGAGGTAGGGCAGCCATCCTGGAGTGGAACTTCATCTCTGGTTGTTCACACCCCCTTCAGTGCCGCGAGGACATGTGATTGACTAAATGACGGGCTCGCGGG
This sequence comes from Lepus europaeus, assembly GCF_033115175.1. NCBI lineage: Eukaryota > Metazoa > Chordata > Mammalia > Lagomorpha > Leporidae > Lepus > Lepus europaeus. Next base: position 123,560 of record NW_026909011.1, on the reverse strand, counting down.
GGGCGGGGTGCTAGCCTTGACGTGGGGAGAAGGTGAGGAGGGAGGGCTGGGTCCCATGGTGAGGAGGAAAAAGCTCCCGGAACCGAGCGGTGCCTTGGAGAACACGGCTGCTAAGGGATTCTCCAGTGCCTGCCGCAGAGGTGGGCTGATCCACTGGGGCCTGTCTTATTCCCTGACCTGCAGGATAAAGGTTGTTCGGTGTAGACTGGTTTGGGCTTTGTTTTTTTGTTTGTTTGTTTGTTTGTTTTGCTTGAAAGTGGAAAGAAAGCAAGGAGCAAGTTCAGTTCCCTAGAGAAGCCCCAGGGAAGGCTGCTGTGTGACTGCAGGCCCCTGGAGATGCAAGGAACCCCTTGAAGGTCACAGGCGCCTGAGCAGACTGACGCGAGAGCCCTGTGCGCAGAGATCTCGTCTCCTCACTTCCTGTCAGGGTGACCTTCGGCACCTCAGTTTCCCCACAGTACACGTATTCCAGGGGTGTTGTGAGGCTTACAGGCCACGGCGTACACAGAACAGGGGCCGCACACTGGCCGCCCGCAGGCCAGCTGTCCCAGTGTGTTTGTTGAGGCTCCCACTGTCTCCTTTCATGGAGTTTGTTGCGGGTATTTAAGAAAAATTTTCACCCAAAAAGTCTGACCCCGAAGTGCTCTGTAAAAATAACATGAGGCAACCTTGAGTGACAGTTTGTTAATAGCGATTGGCTGGGCAGAGAAGCACCACCCCCTTTGCTCTCTGCCTGGCCCCCGGAGGGGTATCTGTCCATAGAACCTATCCATGGGAATGGGAGAAGGAGACTTCTGGAAGAAGGGTCAGCATGACTGGGAGCACCAGGAATGGGGGCTGTGTCTCCTCGCGTGATGAAGAGGGCAGGCCTCCGGTTAGAATGAGTAACACACGTGCACGCAGAGGCTCGCCCATTCCCAGGTGGTCCCAGCACCCACCCCTGCTGGCACACGGAGTCTCAGTTACTTATCTGTGTGGCTTTTTCCCAGCTAGGACGTGAGCTTCTCGAGGGTGGTAGCCGCACCCTATGTACTTTCTAACCATAAGGCCTGTGCAGTATCTCCATGGCACAGCTCAAGCGCTAAGTCGGTGCGTAGCCAGTGTGATTTAATTAAGCACCACTTCAGTTACTTTTCCTGCACAGGTGGAAGGGTTGGCTGCAGTTTACAGGGGGTTTTGCCTTGAGCCTTGTCATTCTGGTTTGCAGATTAACATAAAACCTTCCTTCTAGGCATTGTGGGGTAGCAAAGGCTTAAGTGATAAATAAAGATGATGCATCACGTCATGTAAATTTGCAGGTGTGCCTGAATACACACGAATTCGCGTGAACATTCCTGAAACAAAGAGTTTGGGTTTAGGCACCTTCCAAATGCATATTTCACTGTGTGAAGAGATGCAGTGCTCGGTTTTGCACAAAGCTAAAAAACCTTGGTCTTGAAAACAAGCACCCTGAGCTGATCTGTTTTGCAAATCGGGATTCTTCCCTGCAAGTGTTACCAGTCATCCTGTGTTTATTAAATTGTGTAGAGAAGGAATGCAGGGAAATAGATGTGAACGTGACAGTCCCGCAGAAGCACAGTAGAATCAGGCAGTGCAGAACTGCATTGATCACAGGTGGGAGTGACTGACGGGCATTGTGCTCCTGCAGCCTGAGGCCTGCGGCTGTCATTTGTAGACTCTCCCATTCGGTGACAAGGAGAGTCCTGCACCGAGGTGCGTGGCAGATGGTGAGGGTCCGCACTCCCCTGGTGATGACGTGGAGTTCTGCCTTGCTGTGAGGATGGCTGGGGCCTGGCTGTTGTCTGCATTGCCAGAAGGAATTCAAGGATGTAACTTAGATGAAAGGCAGCAAGGAAGCAAGATTTAAAGAGTGATTTACAATCAAAGTGGGTGTAACAGGAAGGAGTGTGGGCGTGCTCACAGGACAGCTGCACCGCACCAGGTCAGGGTCCATCCCTTTATTTGACCTAGAGGCATACAGAGTGTGTCTGGGGCAGGATTAGGGTATAGCCTTTTCTAGAAATCGCCGAAGCGTCATGGCGTCAGGTGCCTGATGGGAGTGGGAGTGTCAGCCATGGTCATTTTAGCATAATGAGCAGAAGGTTAGCACAGGGATGCAGCCAGTAGCTGTATCGGATGCTTTTAGCCAGTGCCAGTTCTAGCAGCAAACACTGCAGAAGTTGCATTGTTTTTTGCCACGTGGACGGGGTGGAGGGTTTGGATGCCGCAGGTGGGGCTACAGCCCAGGGGAGGCTTCAGGGAAGTGCTGGTGGTGTCAGCTCCTCCTTGCCAACATCACAGCGACTCTTCAAAAATAAGCAAGTTCAACAAAATCTCAGGACACCAGATGTTTGAAAATCCACTTTATTCCTAAATACTACTAATGAGCAATCTGAAAATGAAATTTGGAGAACAATTCTGTTCCCCATAACTTAAGAATAAATTTAACGAAAGAAGAACAAAATGTATACCTTGAAAACCGCAGAACGTGGTGAGTAGAAATTTACAATTGAAGTCAATGGAAAAACATCCCATGTTCCCAGGTCGAAAGGCTTAACATCATGAGGATGGTAATTCTCCCCCAAATTAATCTGATTCCACACAGTCCATTTCAGAATCTCAAGCTGAGTCCTTTCTGGAAGCAGTCAGACTGTTTCTAAATTAAAATTCATAAGGAAAATCATAAGGGACCCAGAAAGGTAAAACAATCCTGAAAAAGAATACACCAGAAGAACTCACACTTCTCACTTTCACAGCTCACTGCAGCAGACATGGGGAGCCTTTTTCTGCCACGGGCCATTTGGGTAGTTATGACATCATTTGCCAGCCATTCAAAATTATCAGCTTTGTTAAAATTAGCTTGCTGTAGATTTATTGAATTTCGAGTTCTGCCTGTGGTTGCCTTGGCGGGGCCAGACCAAATGGTCTTGCAGGCTGCAAATGGCTTGTGGGCTCACTGTTCCCCAACCCCGCACTGTAAAGTCACAGTAAGCAGAACAGTGCGGTCTAGCTCAAGGACAGACATGTAGATCAGTGGAGTAGAATCGAGAGTCCAGAAATCAACCCATTGGTCTGTAGTCAGCTCATTTCCACAGGGTGGCAAGGTCATTTCCTGGAGAAAGAGTGACGGCTCACAAAGGTCCATTCAGATTCTGTACGGAGTCGCTGGTAGCCTTTGATGTGGATTTTATCAGGCCCAGAACCTCAGCCCACAGTGCCCCTGGAAAGATTAACTGGGAAGCTAAGGGAGTGGCGTGATTGAGGAAGGTCTCAGTGCTGCTTCTGTAAATCAGAGCCTCTGCGAGAACCCACAGGCAGGATTGCAGGCCTTAAGGTTCATCCGTCTCTCCCAAAGCCGATATCCCGGTGTTAGACTTCAGATGTTAGACTTCGAGATGTTTTCAGGAACTCACAGCCCTGATCAAACAAACTAATATCCAGTCTACCCTTAGAGCCATATGGATTGCAGTCTACCTTTGCCATTCCAAAGGAAGCAGGCTGGCCAATCAAAGGAAGGCCACATGTACTGTGGACCAACCAGAGGCCCACACACAAGCAGATCCCACCGTGCCTCCCCAGCTTGGAACTCTAAGATTCACTGCCTTGACTCCCGTGGGGAACCCAAGTGTTGAGCCTTGGCTGCCTGACTCTGTGCTGTGTGTTATGCAATAAATGTCTCCTTTTTTCCAATCACCCGATGCCCATGATTGGTTTACTGCACTCTGGGTGTGCAGGCCCAGTTTGGGGGGTTCTTTGGCAACCCCTCAGCTAGTTTTGGGGTAATTCTGTAACAGTTCCACTTTACAGGCAAGTCCAGAATAGGGACATGTGAAAGGAATTAGTGATTGCTATTTGTTTTTATAGATTTATTTATTTATTTGAAAGAGTTACACAGAGAGAGAAGGAGAGGCGGAGAGAGAAGTTTTCCATCTGCTGGTTCACTCCCCAGTTGGCCGCAATGGCCAGAGCTGTGCTGATCCGGAGCCAGGAGCTTCTTCCAGGTCTCCCACGCAGGTGCAGGGGCGCAAGGACTTGGTCCATTTTCTGCTGTTTTCCCAGGCCACAGCAGAGAGCTGGATCAGAAGTGGAGCAGCCGGGATTCGAATTGGCACCCATGTGGGATGCCGGCTCTGCAGGTGGCGGCTTTACCCACTACGCCACAGCGCTGGCCCCGATTGCTAGTTCAAGGGTAGAGGACTGACAGTTAAATGGGTTGGAGTAATGAAAAGGTTCTAAAAGGGACAGGTGAGGAATGCAGCCTGAGAATGCACTAAGAGCCATTGCCATGTACACCTTAAATGGGTAAATTCAATAAGACTGTTAAATTTTTAAGTAAAAACAAAGTGAAGAACAGGGTGCAGTAAATTACAGTCATTAAAATGGCAAAAGGGGACATTTGTAAAGCTGTAATAGGATTAAAGTGTACAAGCTGAGAAAAAAGAGAAATGAGTCATATTATGAATGACTACAGTGAAATGAAATAAAATGTAAAGACTTATACCACTTTGAAGCCAAAGAAACTGAAAATCAAACAAGAAGGATAAAAGGTGAAACAAACATAAAAGGAATAGGGAAAAATGATCAGAAGTTTTAAAAGCCTCTCAAAGTAGTGGTGATAGTGGGAAATGGTTAAAACAATTAAAATTAGCATAATTTCTTTAAGTTAAAAGTGACAAAAGTGGCATTAGCTTTAAAAAAAAAGTAATTACTGTAAGTAATTAAATGAGTAAAAGAAACAAGAACATTTTAATACCATTTTTAAAAGTAAAAGAAAGGTAAGAACTGGAACTCAGGAAGTGTAACATTCCCCTCCTGCTCTCCCAAGGATGCCCGGGCACCTGGGAAGCTCTCTGTCAGGAACTGGGCTTTTCCTTCCTCTTCCTTAATCCTGCTTCTGTAGGTAGGAGGGTGTGCCCTAATTAGCTATTCAGATGGGGTGGGGTTTGGGTGGGGCTTGTACTGCTCACTTCCCTGGCCCTTTGAGAATCTCAGGAGCATCCATGGTAACTCTGCAGGGGCTGGAGCACACCTGCCATCATCTCTAGGGAAGGTGTCATGGGGTCTGGTACGTGGTGGGGAATGGGTGTGGATCAGCAGGTAGGGGGCGGGGGCTGTGCAGTGTGCGGCCACAGCGCAGGTGCTGCTGGCAGGCTCTTAGTGCCTCGCTGCTTACTTAGCTACCTCCTTGCTTGCCTCAGTGGGAGCTATCACCTCTCAGCAGGAAAACGTGCTTGGCCAAACTGCTTTGGAAAGCTCCTGCTGGGGGCAGGTGGGAGGCCAGAAGGGACTGGGAAAAATCCCCGGGGATCAGACTGGGACAGGAGGGACCTTTCTAGGATGTGGCCTGCTGATGGCTTAGGGGGATTGAGAAGTGGTGCTTCCTGAGACAGGAGGAGCCAAAGGCAAGTGTAGGCCCTTGTGGGCACATGGATGTCCATCCAGGGTGACAGGTCTGGCAGCAGAGGTGTGGTTGGCTGCTGTTACCTTCTTAGACTCCGAGCCCTTGAGAAAGGTCCGCTACGGTCCTTGGGGTCAGTCACTAACTCGGCCCCCGGATTTGGAGGGGTGATGATGCACAGGGTGTCTCCTGGTGACACTGAAATGCTAGACCAAAAACGTTCAGACTCGTACAGGTCCCTAAACCTTCACAAGCCCCCGTGTGGATTATTGTCAGCACCCTTCTTTGCTCAGGTGATTAGGAAGAAAACCGTAGATTCTTGCTGTCAGACATCCCCAAAACTGGTTGGCGGGGTTGGCTTAGAACCGCAAAACTGGGTCCACTTGCCTACCGCAAAGTGAGGCAATGCCTGGCAGGGGGGTGGTGGGAAAAGATGTTTATTGCAAGGTGCAGGGCAAGGAGTCGGCTGCCAGTGCACAGTCTGGGGGAGTCAAGGCAGTTGGGTGTTGCCATTCAAAGCTGGGTTGAGCCCTGTGTGGGTAGGCTTGGGTGTGGGCCTCTGGTAGCTCCCAGTGCGCTTGGCCTGCCTTCCATTGGTCAGCGACGAGGGCCAGCTTTCCTTTGAGACGGCAAAGGTGGACTCCAGTCTGTCTGGGTCTGAGAATCGCTTGGGGACTAGTTTCTGAATTGTGACTTCCTGTGAAAACTCTCAGAATAGAGGTTAGCATTGCCATGCTCACTGTAGGGGCAATCACAAAGTTACCATAAGTGGTACATTTGTTGCCCAGTGGAAGTCTTTATAGGTGTCCTGTATATAAGACAATGGGACATAATTGCTTAAAAGAGGAAGGGACAAGGTGAGATAATGGCAGATTCTTCTGTTCTACTGTGTTCCTTCTCGGGCGGGCAAGGGAGTGGGGATAGAAAGCCCATCAAGACCCTGTGGCAGACCCTGCGGCAGGCCCTGCGCTGCGTGTTCTCTGTTTTACTCTAATCCTTCTACCAGCCCAGCCTGCCGGTTATTCTTTTCTCTCACTGCTCAGAAGGCAGAGGCACAGTTCAGTAGCCTAAAGGCCGCAGAGAGGGTGGAGTGTGTGTCTGGAGCCTGGCAGCTGTCCACACCCTGTGCTGCCTCCCTGGGACACTGGGCGGGACTCCTGAGAAAGGGGGAGTCAGGCAGGGGAGTGCCTGGGGTCTGAGCGAGGCTGAGGACAGCTCCCAGGGGCCTGAGAGTCTGCAGGCGGGGCCTCCCTTCAGCCTCCATCCCACCGGCCCGTTGTCCTCATCCACCACAGTGACAGCTGCCAGTCAGGCCTGAACATCAAGCCTACAAAATAAAAATACGGTGGCCTTTGCATGGCACGCACAACTTCCGCTGTCTGCCTTTCTCCTCGTTCTTCTCTCTCCTCCCCTCTGCCCCACCACCCACTTCCCAAGAGGCCTGGCCGTTTCCACCTCTGAGCCTTTGCTCAGACTGTTCCTCCTGCCCAGAATGCCTGTCTGCTTCTGTCTCATTAGCCCGATGTTACATGTCCTTTAATACCCCACCCAGATGTCGTCTCCCTGCTCACCCTTCCCCTGCCTGGCCCCAGCCTGTCTCTTTGTCCTTTCCAAGCTCTATGCATGCAGGAAATAAGACCCTGCAGTTCTACTTTCTTGCCTGCTTTTATTTGGCCACGGTTATACAGCCAGCAAAGACTGGTAGAAGCAGGTGCACACCACACACTGACCCTGGAGTCCGGGCTTTTAACTTGGGTGTTGCCCTCCTCCATTATTCCAGTGCCACCCTCACTTCTGGGCTCCCGGCCTCTGATCAGGTCTCTGTGCAGTCATCTAAAGCAGTCACCTCCTCCAGATTGTCCCTGGAGCACGTGTAGGCATTTCCCAGACTGTCAGAATGATTCCCAGCACCGACCAGCCGAGCCCTGCGTCGGTGTGTGTGTGTGTGTGTGTGTGTGTGTCTGTGTGTGTCAGGGCAGGGAAAAGGGGATGACTGTCTGCATTCTGGGGCATCTGCCTAGCTCACCAGTCAGACCTTGCCTCTGCCTGTGACCCTGGAGTCCCTCTGTTCTCATCTGGCCCTGGTTCTTCCCCGGGCTACTCACGCCCTTTGGCTAGGCACCCCGATGCGCATGCTCGCTGGGAATGTGAGAAGCGCTGGCTGCTGGGTCCCCTTCACAGCCACACTGGCTTTTCCTGGATGCTGAGCGGTGCTTTCTGGCAGAAACTGAAATTGAAGGTAGCCTCGCCAGGTGACCTCACCTGCAAGACCCAAGCCCGATCCCACGACCCCTCAGAACCTCATCTTTTTCCCAAAATGGCGGTCATGGCACAGTTTGTATGATAGGTAAAATTGGTTTTAAAAGCACCTTGCATGATGCCTGGTTCTTCCTGGGCGCTCGGTAAGGATTTGCTGCATCCCCTCTCCCCCTCTGCACCTTCGGAGTGTCTGGATGTATCCCGCTCTGCTATTGTCTTGCCAAAAGCCCCAGGTGTCTGTGAGCATGCGTGGTGGCTGGCTGCCCCCTCCAGCCTTAACTTGTGTGGGGACCAGGCAGGCCCCAATTCCACCCAGGGCCTTCCTTGTAGTGGCGGGGCAGCTCAGAGTGACAGGCCCATGAGCCAGACGAGAATGGTTCACCATGAAAATGGAAAACCCAATGCTGGTACAACTCTGGACAGTGGGGAAGGATGAGAGGGCTGTGAAACTCCCTGAGCATGGCCCTGTGGACTCAGGACATGTGGGTGGCACTGTTCTTCCTTTACCTGCTTTGTCTCTCCGGGTGCCCCCTGCAGCCCCACGAGGCTGGATGCCATCACTAGCTCCAGTTTGCAGGCAAGATGGTAGAGGCTGCTGGAAGTCCCCCAGCCTCCCAAGCTCTCTGACAGAGGCAGGGCTCACACCCCAATCCGTGAACTGCTCTGCTGCCATGGATGCCAAACGACGAGGCCCCGGGAGAGAGCTCCGTGGTCAGCGTGACAAGACAGACACAGCCTGGGAAGTCAAACAGGGCTTGCTTGTCTGACGGAAACAGCAGCACATCAGAGCCACACAGCACGTGGCCTTAAAAGCTCAGCAGCTGCCCCGTGGGTGCAGCACTCCAGGCCTCCCAGAATCAGCACACCTCACTGGGCGCAGTGTAGATGTGCGTGAGCAGACCCACCTGCAGCTCTCTTCTGCGTGGGGTGCTCCTTGTCAGTCCTGGGCTGAGGTGAAGGCTGGCAACAGCTCGTAGCTCTCAGCTGTCACCCTCAGCCACCTTTGTCTTCCTAAACCCCGTGCTCTGAAGCAGAGCAGGAATGAGGTCCCACTCCTGTCCAGGAGCCAGGCCACTGTGACTACTGTCCAGCAAGGGGCTTGGCCTACAGAAAGATGGGACCGATTCCATGCTAGGTGTGGTGAGCTCATAGTGGCTGAGAAGCTTGTCTGGAGGCAGAGAGCCTGGGCTTAAATCCTAGTTCTGCCGCCTTGAGCCGTCCTCTTACCACTCTGGGCCTCAGCTTCCACTTCTGTAAAAATGGAGCCTAGAGGGTCCTGCCTGCCGCAGGCTTGTGAGAGGTTAAGTTGTGCACTGCGCTGGTATGGTGCCTGGCCCACAGCAGGTACTCGGTTCCTCCCTACCCACACCTTCTCTCTGAGCCCCTAACGTTTGTCATTGTGAGCCCGTTTACTGACCGGAAAGTGAAGGGTGTTACACTCAGGGACTCCCAGGGCCCCTGGAATAGGAGGCTGCAGAGCTGGGCTGAGAACCCTGCCTGCCTGCCCCCGGAGCCCAGTTTATCCCTGCACCCCCTGAGACACCCACCCCGGCTGTCAGTAGAGGAGGCTGTGGCGCCCTTCCAGGATGGCAGTGATGGCAGATGCCAAGGCCTGCCGTAGGGTGCGGGCAACTTGGCTCCCTTACCGTGAGAAGAGCAGGAGCCGCCAGCCACGCTGCTCCGCTTCCCCCCATGTTTCCTTTGGGGCTGTGTCCTTTCCTGGCTCATCAGCCCCCCAAGGAAGGAATGATGCTGGCTGCGGGCTGCACCTCCCAGGTCTGCCCCCCACCCCCCCACCCCCCCTGTGCTGTCTTATACCACTGCTCAGGCAGAGGCTGGAGCCCCTGGCCTCTGAGCCACTCGGCTGTCCCCAGTGCCCTCGCCCTCCTGGAACCAGGGTGCACCTCATCAAAGGTTTAGACCTGAGGCTGCAGAGCCACACAGCCCGGTAAACCCCAGCCCCTCACCGTCTCAGGGATGTGGGTTTGGCAGATCCACTGCTCCTAGGTGTCACGTTCACCCCGTGGACGATGGGCATGATAGCGCCTCCCTAGGGTTGTAGGATGGTCATCGTGGGTCATAGAGAGCTGGGGCAGTGCCCAGGACCTGGTTCACGCTGACGAGTGGTCCGAGTATTGTTATCAGGAGCAGTCGGTCGCCCCTGTGAGTGCCATGGTAGGGACAAGGGGTTGGGAGGGGTTTGACCAGAGGAAGAGCCAAAGGGGCATGGCTGGGTGGGTGGTGGCCAGTGCCAGCTGCCTTCACAGCATTGCACTGTTACAACAGCCCAGGCAGTTTCCCCACCAGCCTTAGTCAGCAGACTGATGTGTACACACAGGGATGCTACACCAAGGATGGAGCACTGAGAGACTGGGCCCTGTAACCCAACCCCTCTTGGCAAGCAGTAAAGTAGTTCAGGGTACTGAACATCAAGGCCACCTTCGGAGACCTCTGGGAGGGCTGGCCCAGGGCAAAGGGTTCACAGGAGAGTGGGGACGATGGCCTCGGGCATCAGCTTGGCACGGAACGCTTCCCTGCTCACAAAGACAGGAAGTTTCCCGTCCCCAATTTTTGGCAGAATAAACACAAAGCTCAGGGAGCCTTCATTCCCGCCATTCTTGCCTGGTCCTCCGCCTCCCGGAGCTGGCCCTTACTCCTGACGGAATCGGATCCCACACTGCTGGGGGGAAAGTGCTTTATCTTCAGTGTACAGGTTAGGAGCATGAGGCTCCCAGAGGCCACGCGGCTTAGCTGAGGTCACACTCAGGAAGGGGCAGAGGCAGGACTTGAACCCACAACCCTGGGGTCCAGAGGCTGCCCCTGCATGAGTCTCCTCCCCTCTGCACAAGCCAGAAGGAGCCGGGGTGCAGGGGCATGGGGTGCGCGTGTGAGGTGGACACACATGGGAGGTGGAATCCACTCCACAGGGAGGAGGGGAGTCTGTCTCCATGGTTACGCTGCACCTGAGCAAAACACCACACACAGACTGCCGTAGCCTTGAGCGTCAGGCTACGTCCTCCCGGCAGCAGCCTGCGAGAGCCGACTGCCAGGGCTTCCACCCTGCCCGCCCGCTCCCAGCGCCTTCCTTTTTCATTAGTTCCGTTATTAAACCTGGCACTTGATAACAGCCCAATGTCTTCTAATTATTTACGGGTTCACCTTCAGAGCACCCCGCGAGAGAGGATCCTGCTGTGCATTTCTGTAATATTCTGAGTTACCAAGATTGTCTCATTGATCCTCCCACTTAAGGCCCTGTCGGAGCTCCGGGAAGCAGTCCGGATGGTCCCCACGCACACCCGCAGGGACACCGAGGCCCAGAGGGGCAGGGACCGTGGTTGAGGGCTTGACTGCAAGTCAGTTCTTCTCCCACTCCTAGAAAAAGGGAGAGTAAAGGGGCTTCCTCTAACTGCCAGTCCTGGTCATTGACAATGGTCCCTGGGCAGCTGTGTTAAGAAGGATCCTGAGGCAGCATCCAAGATCTGTAGGAATCAGTCAGGGATGCGGGCTGTGTCGAGGAAGGGGCGGGGCTGGCACCTGTGCCCGTATTTCCCATTCCTTCCTAGGACAGCAGCCAACGTGCCTATAGAGGTTTCACAGTGGTTCCCATGCAGAAGACGCCATGGAGGCTCCCGGACACCCCACAATGCACGGGATGCCCTCACATCCAAGAACGGTCTGATCCCAAATGTGAGCACCCCACCGTGGGACACAGAGGAAACAGTGTCCTGCCTAGTACTCAGGACCAAAGTGACAACAAACAGGGCATGGTGGGTGGGTCCAGCAACATGTGAGACTCGGCAGGCCTGGGGTCATCATCATCAACAGCAACAGCAATAATAACAGGGTCTGGCAGCTGATCGAGAGAGAGGAGTCTGGGTTTTTATATTATTGTGGTTGTGACTGTGCCTGCTCCTGTTCTTGTGCACCAATAGTCAAAAATGGTTTCCACAAACCAAGAGTGTGTCCTTGGGGTCTATCAATAGGACCATTACCTGTAGCACAAGGGAGGGGACACTCTCCTCTCTGCTCTTGGTGTTTAGATTCAGTCCCGGCTGCCCTCCACTGAGAGTAGTGCTAGTGAATGGGACTTGGACTTCTGGAGGGGACCGGGGGTGGGGGTGACTTAGCTACAGGGAAACTGAGGCTGTGTCTTACTCCTCCACTAGCAGCCTGTGGTTCTCATGTTCAAGAAGATGCAGAGACAGGTCCTGCGCTCGTTGACTGCACACCTTCCAGGGAGTGTAAACCAGGCACATGACTCACGGTCATGGGGAGTAAAGTCAGAAGGGGGTAGGGGGCAGGGCTGGGGGGAGAAGTGTTTTAAACCAGGGAAAGAGAAGTATGGCCCTGGGGGCGGTCTGGGAGCATCTGGGGCTGCCTTCAGGTGTGTCAAGGGCTTCTGTGCGGCAAAGGGTCCTGGCTTGGCCTCTGCCACCCCAGAATCACTGCAAGAGAGAGGGAGAAAGGAAACTGAGCTCCAACTGGACAGGGCTATTCAACTCCTCTGTCCAGGGAGGCCCCAGAAGCTGACCCTGAAACTAGGATTTGGGGATTTGATGAGCAGTTTTCTTGGGGGGTGGGTCTTCAGCAACCCCTAATGAAGGAGGGGACAGTGAGGTGGGAGAGGGTGGCAAGCCAATGCAGTGTGCATCCCTGGGCAGGTCCCTCTGGGAAATGGGGGTCCTTGTGGAGGGCCTGGGACACTGAGAGCAGGATGAAGCTGGGGTCTTTGTGGACCAACATCCATTGAGACCAGAGCAGAGGGAAGCACCATGCTGTGCAGCAAGAAACCTGTGGCATTGGAGGGCCTGGGCCACTTTGGGAGCTGGCCATGGGGTGACATGAGTGGTGCCTGCCTGGCTGCCCATTTGGCAGGGCGGCAGACTGAGTCTCCTCTGTGAGCCCGGAGCCTCCAAGGGGCATTGGCCACTCGAGAGATGACGTCATCCCAGCCCTTCTCCTCCCACAGATGTGCTGGGTGTGTGCAGGTGGGTGGGCGTGGGGAGGAAGAACTTTCCCAAGCTGTTCTGTGTTTCCCTAAGCCACCCGCTGCAGCCTCACTCCAGAGAGTCCACTCCGTCGCCCAGCTGCTGGCCACATGCCCAGTTTGCTGACCCAAGCAGACGCTGTGCTGATTAGCGGTGCTTTCTCTGGGGCCTGAGGTCTCCTAGGAAGCCGGGGAGGAGTGGCTCTCCTCCCAGCCTTCTCTCTTCTGAGCCTGGAGACTCCAGCCAGGTCACTTCCCTCCCCATCTGCACTGTGATCCTGCCTCTAATCCCAGAGCTGGCATTTACAGTCCCGGGCAAACGTTGGCTAAGACTCGAGATACACTTATTATCTGAGCTCCTATGGAGTGGCAGAGACGCTGGGCGTGGTTGTCGGGACTATTACTGGGATGTAGCCTTCCCCCTACTGTTTTATTAAGCATTTTTGGAATAATAATAAGTGGACATGGTTTAAAATTCAGAGGAACAGAACCATGCATGGCACAAAACTCCCTTGTGCCCAGACACATACTTCCTCTCCTAGGGGCAGCCATCAGTAGCATTGTTCAGGCCTTCATTGGCTTCTATGGTTAATAAGTGGTGTTGCTGTCTGTCCTCTATTCTGCCGCTGTCCTGTCGGGGGCAGACAGAGAAGGCCTCTCTGGAGCGGTGACACTGGAGTTACCTAGAGGATGGTGCAAGAGTGGGATAGGATGGGGCAGCAAGTGCAAAGGTCCTGGGACAGGAACCAGTGGGCAGATCTGGAGGACTCTAAGGAGGCCCGTGAGCTGCTGCAGACCGGGAGAGACCACATCACGTGGGAAGGACCTGGCGTGCAGAGCCTCATGGGCTGCGGTGTCAAATTTGGACTTTCTTGTAAAGGCACTGGGGGGACTCCGAAGGCTTTGGTCAGAAATGACTTGCGCTTGATCAGAGATCCTTCTGCATGAGTGGGGATACCGGGTGAGGCAGACAGAGCAGGGTGGGCAGGTGGTGGTGTGGGCGAGGCACACTGGTGGCTTGGCCTGGGGCACAGATGGAAGGAACCTGAAGGCTGCAGGATATGGTTTGAAAGGAGAGCCAATAGGACCTGCTGAAAGATTGGAAGTGGAGTGAGGGAAAAAGGCTCTGAGGACGCTCCTCAGAGGTTGTGCCCATTGCTGAGATGGGGAAGACTGAGGTGGGAGTGGGTTTTGTTCTGGTTTGGTTAGGTAGTGGAGCAGAGGGGTCTTGAGTGCTGAGCTGGATGTGTGAAGTTTGTTATGTCCTTGGACAGCCTGAGAGAATGTCAAGTCTGCAGGGGAACAGCAAAAAAATGTCCCAGAGGCCAGAGAGGGGCCCAGGCCAGGGGCCACAGTCTGGAAGACGCGCCCTGCACTGTGTTTCTGTTGGTTTCAGCCTAGCCACACAGGCTCTGCCATTCTCACTCATGTTTGTGACTTATTTGGTACTTTTTTAAAAAGATCTATTTTTATTTATTTGAAAGGCAGAGTTACAGAGAGAGAGAGAGAGAGCGAGGTCTTCTATCCACTGGTTCTCTCCCCAAATGGCCACAACACCAGAGCTGCGCCGATCTGAAGCCAGGAGACAAGTGCTTCTTCTGGGTCTCCCACATGGAAGCAGGGGCCCAAGCACTTGGGCCATCTTCTACTGCTTTCCCAGGTGCATTAGCAGAGAGCTGGATGGGAAGTGGAGCAGCTGGGACTCGAACCAGCGCCTGTATGGGATGCCAACACTGCAGGCGGATGCTTAACCCTCTACACCACTGCGCCGACCCCTATTTTGTAGTTTTCTAATTTCCAAAAGCAGACACAGCCTGTCGTGAATGTGAAGAGGTTGTGTGGCTGCTTGTATTTGGATTCTAGAGGCTTCCTTACTTGTTTGATTGGTATGTATTAAATCGGATTTTTATTTTATTTAAAAGGCAGGCAGACAGGAAGAGAGAGAGAGGGAGAGAGAGGGAGAGAGAGAGAGAGAGAGAGAAAGAGGGAGAGAGAGAGAGAGAGAGGGAGAGAGAGAGAGAGAGAGAGAGAGAGAGAGAGAGAGAGAATATTCCAGCCATTGGTTCATTGGTTCCCTCCCCAAGTGGCCACAATGGCCAGAGCTGCACTGATCTGAAGCCAGGAGCCAGGAGCTTCTTCTGGGTCTCCCACATGGGTGCAGGGGCCCAAGCACTTGGGCCTTCATCTGCTGCATCCCAGGGGCACACACAGGAGGCTGGAGCCCGGCCTGGAACCCAGGTGCTCCGATATGGGATGCAGGTGTCCCAGGGGGCCGGCTGGCCGCTGAGCCAGATGCCTCCCCCTTTGCTGAGTGTTTTGGTGACTTCACGTAATCCAGGCTGGGAATGAAAGCCTGACAGATGTTGACGTTAAGGAAAAAAAAAAAGGCGCCCATCACACACCTGCAGCTACTTCTGGCCTGGAAGCCAGGGGTGCTGAGCGGGCAGGAGCCTCCCAGCAAGGAGCCAGCACTGCCTGCTCGTCCGTGGCTCCCGTGTCCCCAGGAGATGCCACCTTGCCGGGACACATCCTGCTCCCTCTCCCTGAGAAGTCCTCACTCTCTCCCGGCTGGGTGTTTTCCAGCTCTGCTTACCCGAGTCCACGGGGCCCTGGGGCGTGTTTCTCCCCACTCAGCTGGCAGGCGTGGCACTGGGAAGTGCTCCTCTCCCCCCGCCATGCCCCCATACTCCGTGGCTGCTTTTTGGCACTTGGCAGGGAGTCCGCCTTCTGTCACGAACAGTGTTGCTCCCATCCGGGAAAGCGAGTCTTGACTTTATGTTGAGATTTGCACGTGGTGGCATTTGTGTATTCCTCTTATGTGCACAGCACCCTGCCCAGGCTGGGGTCACAGGGCCACAGGCCACCTCCACGGTCAAGTGCACCTGTCTGTTTATAGCCTGCACAGGCCCAGAGCTCTGGGATGTTTTGCCCTGGGAAAGTTCATAGGGTGAGCACAAGGAGCAGCGTTCCCAGTCTCAGTGTGGCGTGGGTTGGTTAGCATCGTGGACGGGGCTGAATCCTGTCCAGTCTGGTACCTTCCCATTCCATTCCCATGGTCCTGAGTTCCTAGGATGGCCCCTGGAATGCGAAAATGAATGAAGAAACTTGGTCGGTCCCCAGTGACAGAATCTGGCTCAAGCCAGGGTAAGCAAAATGGTCCATTTTTTATGAGTTCCCTTGAGGACAGTGGCTGTGTGGCTTCAGGCTTGGCTGGATCCAGGTGCTCAGAGAATGCCACTGGGTTTCCTTCTCTCTCTGTGTCTCAACTCCTTTGGTCCCTTTTTCTGTTTGTCTGTCTCCATCTCTGTTGATTTTGCTCGCTTACAGCCCTGATTGTGCAGTGATGTGAACGGCTCCATTTTTTTTGTTTGTTTGTTTGTTTTGTTTTTTGACAGGCAGAGTACACAGTGAGAGAGAGAGATGGAGAGAAAGGTCTTCCTTTACCGTTGGTTCAGCCCCCAGTGGCTGCTGTGGCCGGGGCACTGCAGCCGGCATGCTGTGCTGATCCAAAGCCAGGAGCCAGGTGCTTCCTCCTGGTCTCCCATGCAAGTGCAGGGCCCAAGCACTTGGGCCATCCTCCACTGCCTTTCTGGGCCACAGCAGAGAGCTGGACTGGAAGAGGAGCAACTGGGACAAAACCGACGCCCTGACTGGGACTAGAACCCGGGGTGCTGGTGCCACAAGTGGAGGATTGGCCAAGTGAGTCGCGGCACTGGCCAAATGGCTCCATGTTTGTGTCTCCCCAAGTCAGGGGAGGCTCTCTTTCACCAGGTTTGGGTCCAGTGCCAGGCCCTGCACCTGCCACTGAGGCCTGAGCAGTGTGGAACCGTGATGGGCCAGCCCTGTGGTGAGGTCAGCATTCAGAGTGTCATGGACGTGGATGCGGCCATCCCCGGTGGTGTCTTAACCGCTGCACCACAACGCCTGCCCCTCCCTGAACTTTTTAAAGAACTCTTTTTTTTTAAGATTTATTTATTTGTCTTGAAAGGCAGATGGAGAGAGAGAGAGAGAGAGAGAGAGAGAGAGAGAGAGAGAGAGAGAGAGAGAGAGAGTCTTCCATCCACTGGTTCACTGCCCAAATGTCTGTAACTGCCAGAGCTGCACCGATCCAAAGCCAGGAGCCAGGAGCTTCTTCCGGGTCTCCCACACAGCTGCAGGGGCCCAGGGACTTGGGCCATCTTCCCCTGCTTTCTCAGGCCATAGCAGAGAGCTGAATTGGAAGTGGAGCAGCCAGGACTTGAACTGGTGCCCATATGGGATGCCGGCACTGCAGGTGGCGGCTTTACCCACTACATCACAGTGCCAGCCCTGTAAAGGACTCTTCATATGTCCAAAGTTGTTGGTTTTTTTTAAAAGATCTGTTACTTTTTTTTATTTGACAGACAGAGTTAGTGAGAGAGAGAGAGAGACAAAGAGAAAGGTCTTCCTTCCATTGGTTCACCGCCCAAATGGCCGCTATGGCCCGCATTGTGCTGATCCAAATCCAGGAGCCAGGTGCCTCCTCCTGGTATCCCAAACTGGCCATCCTCCACTGCCTTCCTGGGCCACAGCAGAGAGCTGGACTGGAAGAGGAGCAACCGGGACTAGAACCAGGCACCCACATAGGATGCTGGTGCTGCAGGTGGAGGATTAACCAAGTGAGCCATGGCGCCAGCCCAAGATCTGTTACTTTTTAAAAGATAGATTTATTTATTTATTTATTTATTTGAAAGACAGATTGACACAGAAGAGAGGGACACACACACACGGAGAGAGAGAGAATCTTCCATCTACTGGTTCATCCCCAGCTGGGGTTGGGTCAGGCTGAAGCTGGGAGTCTGGAGCTCCATCTGGGTCTCCCTGTGGGTGGCAGAGGCCCAAGCACTCAGACCATTTTCCACTGCCTTCCAGGGGTGCATTAGTAGGCAGCTGCATTCGAAGCAGAGCGAGCGGGTCTTGAACTGGTGCTTCTATGGGATGCCGGCGCTGCAGGTGGTGGCTTAACCTGCTACACCACCACACCAGACCCCCAAAGTCATTTTTAAATACATTCCTGTTTGATCACCCCACCTCACTCCCACTCCTTGTGGCTTGTGTTCTCTGCCACATTCACCCTCAGGACAGCACAACCAGCAAGGCCACACAGGCACGCACATGCACACGCATGCACACACATACATACAGACACATACACGTGCACCCACACATTCACACTATCCTTGTGGTGTGAGAGCTTTGCGTGTCAGTATTTGGTACCAGAGCAAGGTCTGGTCTCGGCCAAGGCTTGTATCCTAGAGAGCACTTGGATGTGGTCCCCCTCTGTCCCCCATCCAGCTCTCCCTCCATCAAGCACCCATCACCCAGGAATCCATGGTTCCCCTGCCTGCTCAGCCCCCATCTGTTCATGCACCCAGCACACCCCTTCCATCTGTCCGTCACCCTCCCTCCCTCCACGCATCCCTACTCCTGTTCCTCCAGCTGCCCATTTAAGCCCACATCCTCCCCTTGGACAGATGTTTGTTGATGACTGTGTGATGCCGGCCACTACCCTAGGCAGTGAGTGACTGGGGTGGGCAGGATGAGGCCTGCCCCCGAGGAGTGAGGGAGGGAGGGGACATGGAAGCTGAGCCCTCGGCGCCCTAGTGCCAGCCACTTCCTTCAGGTCAGATAAC
Source organism: Lepus europaeus (assembly GCF_033115175.1). Taxonomy (NCBI): domain Eukaryota; kingdom Metazoa; phylum Chordata; class Mammalia; order Lagomorpha; family Leporidae; genus Lepus; species Lepus europaeus. Next base: position 105,265 of record NW_026909011.1, on the reverse strand, counting down.
AAAATGGGCAGCGGTTGGCAGCTGTTCTTGGAACCACGTGGTGCTTTCTCAGGCCCGGCCTCGTCTAAGTTCAGGGTCAGTTTTGGGGAGCGCTTAGCAGGTGCGAGAGGCGTTCCAGATGCTGCAGCACGGGGCGGGCGGAGGCTTGCTCCCGCGGATGAAGACAGGAGCAGCAGCAGTGTTAACAGGGGCGTAATTTTCTTTCTCTGAGAGTTAACGTCTTGCACTCTGTAGCCATACTGCTCAGGCTGTCAATTCCTGGGTGTACAATGAGCGCCAGCCCTCCTGAAGACGATGCCCCTGGCTCCCAGGGACGGCGTTTAAAAGCCACACGCAGGATCACGTGGCGGTGAAGCCTTTCCTCCAGGCCCCAGAGGCCCTCGGTCCAGCCCCAGCCCTGTCAGTTCTAGCTCTCGCATCCAGGATGGTGACTTACCCCTCCCCCTGCCCCCACCAGCCTCATTTGCATACCTGGAGGGTCAGGTGGCAATCACAAAGACAGGTGACAGGAGGGGACTTTTCCTCCCTGCCTGCCCTGGTCCTGGGCACCTCACATGGGAGACCTGGCCCAGCCCTACCTTGTCACCGCTGAGGGCCAGATAAGGAAACTGAGGCAGTGAGTGCACCGTACGTTGCCTCAAGGCCCACAGCCTGTAACAGGTGAAGGCAGGGTTCACGCCCGGGCCTCTGGCTGCCCAGCTCCCTGTGGGTTTATGTGCAAAGACTGACATAATGACGTGTGAACAGTGATCAGCGATTGGCAGCACACAGTAGGGCTGAATCAGTAGAGGTGATGCTGCTGCTGGCATTAGCAGACTCTTCGGCTCCTAAGGGAGACTCCTGAGTATTTTAAGCAACAAGAATGAAAGTACAAAGTCGAGCTGGGAGTCAAGTTCAACTAGTTAAAGAGTCCCAAAATGTCACAAAAGATTTTTTTTTCTTTGAAAGGCGGAGTCAGAGAGAGAGAGATCTCTTCCATCTGCTGGTTCACTCCCCAAATAGCCCCAATGGCCAGAGCTGGGCCAGGCGGAAGCCAGGAGCCAGAGCTTCTTCCAGGTCTCCCACCTGGGTGCAGGGGCCTGAGCATCTGGGCCATCCCTCATTGCTTTCTCAGGTGCATTAGCTGGGAGCTGGATCTGAGTGGAGCAGCTGGAACTTGAACCGGTGCCCGTACGTGATGCTAGTGTTGGAGGTGGTAGCTTAACCCATTTTGCCACGATGCCAGCTGCACAGAAGATTCTATTAGATAGATTGTCTCTATCTGTTCCATCCAATGGCAGCCTCTAGCCACTTGCGTCTATTAGTTGGAAATGTAAGTTAACGAACATCAAATCAAGCTTAAATTAAGCCCCAAATAAAATGTGAAATTAAGAGTTCCTCACCGGCCCCGGGCACATTCCACTCATGACCAGCGGCCACTGGGTGGGAAAGCTCGTGGAATCTTTGCTGCTGCTGCCGGCTCGGGCTATGCTGCTCCCTGCAGCCCTATCTCAGGCTGGAGTTGGAGGGCTTGTGGCATTTGGGGAGGTCCTCTCCCGATTCCTCTCCCTGCCTTCATCTAGTCACCACTGTTCCCTGAGCCCCTGTGGCTTTGCCCACACCCTTGTCCTTTCCTTTCCAGGGCTCCCAGCCCATGGGAAGACAGAGCCCCAGGCAGGTGACAAAGGTGCAGGAGGCCCCAGGCTGCAGTGGCCCCACGCCCAGGCCCACCCAGGAGCTCGGCATGGCTGAACATGGCCAGCCTTGGACCCAGAGCCTTTGCTCTTCCAATTCATCTCTTTGCAAATGACCCTGACCGTGCCGACGGTCCAGCGAGGTGAAGGGACCCTGCAGGTTCTTCGTTTCATCCAAAGACTCAGCTGCCAGAGCTCACCCAGTGCCTGCCTAGTGCTTCTCTGCCTGGGCTGCGGGTCACCCTTTCCCCCTGTCGCAGTCCCTGGGCCACAGGGAACAGGATTGTCACACCCAGCTGTAGCCCTCTCCTGTCTCAGACCCTCCCTGTCCTAGTATATGAAGGGTCAGTTGGGGGAGGCGTTCCCTGCTCTTTCACATGGCCCAAGAGGCACACGCCTCTCTCTCTCTCTCTCTCTCTCTCTCTCATTCATTTATCCACTTTGTATTGAAAGTAAACTGCATCTCGTTGCTGGGGAGGTTGCAGAAGTGTCTAAGACACTGCCAGCCCTTGTAGTCATGGTGAGGGTTCTGGGAACCAAGGAGGGCTTCCTGGAGGAGGGCTTGGGAGGGGGGTGGGCACCTTCGACAGAGACCAGCCCAAATGAAGGTGCTGGAGGTGGGGCTCCCATCCTCCTGCATCTGCTGCTTTTCCCAGGCAAGGTCATGACCCCAGCAACAGTGGGCTCCCTCGCTTCCCTTCTGGCACCCCCAGGCCTGTTGATGTGGTCCACAGGGCATGATCTTGGTTCATTTGCTCTTCTTGGGACCGCTCCCCTCCACCCCAGCCTTTCGTCTGTGGCTCCTGTGCAGTTCATTCCCGGTGAGGGTTGCTGTCAGGACACTGGAGAGCTCCGGTCGCTCCAGGGGTCAGAAGAGCCCAAACCCCAATGTGGGATCACAACACTCCTGCTTAGGGAGCACCTGCCACGTGTCGGGCACTTTGGGGGGCTGCTGTGCTGTATAAGGGGCTTTAGTAAATTTGGGAAATCCCCACTTTGTTTATTTCTAATTTGGAAGAGAGAGATGTCTCCCATCTGCTGGCTCAGTCCCTAGTTGCCTTCAACACCCAGGGCTGGGCCAGGCTGAAGCCAGGAGGCAGGAGCCCCATCCGGGTACTTGGGCCATCACCTGCTGCCTCCCAGAGGGTGCATCAGCAGGAAGCTGGGTGGGAAGTGGAGGGGCCAGGGTTTGAACCAGGCCCTCTGGGCATGGGACATGAGCATCCCAAGTGGCGACCCAGCTGTGGCGCCCAGTGCTCACCCCAGCCCCCAGCTCTGGGCATGGAAAATGGGTTGGTTTGCAGCCCTTCTCAGTCTCAGCTCTAAGTGCCCTTGTTTTATGTACAACCGGAACAGCTGTGCTTGGTGGCCCCGGCTGGTGTGTCATCTGCCCGTGTCTCATTTAATCCCGTTTGTCCTGTTTTCATTCCTGTTGTACGGCCGAGGAAGCTGGGTCTCCATGAGCTTCAGGAACTGGAGGTCCCCAGCCAGCAAGTGCGGGAGCCACCCGCCAACCCCCACCAAGACATCTCCGCCTGCAAGTTTAAGGCCACACTCAGCCACTCTCCCCGCTCCTGCCATCAGCATAAGCTCTTAGCTGATTTCCCAATAATCCTCCCCTGCCGTTCCGGGGCCTGTTATCATTCATTATTGCGTTGTGCAGCCTCATAGATTGTTTTATTTTCCCCTCCCAGCGGCTGTTGCCTGGGAGCAGCCAAGAGCCCGGCAGTGCGCGGTTCTGAGTGCCTCGTGCCAGAGGCACGCTGATCTAATTTACCTTCCGAGTCGGCAGCAACACCTTGTCCATTCCATTTCGGCTCATTTCCTCCCTGAGGCTTTCCCGGGAGGTGGTGGTCTGCTCAGCGCCCAGGATCTCTGCCGGCCCGGGAGCTGGGTGCCACACACTTCCTCTGCTTGTGCGCCCCGGGTCTGTGAAGTCGCCATCTGCCCCCGCAGCAGTGAGCCTCGAAGGTTGAGCTCAGGAACGCTTGTTCTTCGAGGAACAACACCCTCCTACCTTGGCAAGCAGTTGGCTTTGGGGGCAAAGATCTGAATCCAAGTCCCTTTCCTGCGTCTTTCTTGCTTTGTGATCTCGGGCAAATTCTTGAAGCTCTCTGAACCTCCACTTCTTCACCTGTGAAATGGGCACAAATGGGGCACTTTTTGTTCTCCTTGAGATGGCAAAACAGAAGGAGTGCTTTGAGGATAGCACAGGTGGATAAGGGTGTGGGGACGCGGGGCTCTCCACCCGGGGCTGCTGGGAGAGCACCTGGAGTAGCTGCAGTGGGAAATTTTGGTCATGTGGATTAGAACCACACCCAGCCATCCCTATGCCTCTGTGACTGCTGCTGACTGATGCCGACCTGGAGGCCTGTGCAGGTGCACAAGGCGTTCACGGCAGCCTCGCCCCAAATAGAGGGAAATGTGGACAGACCCAGTGCCCGTCACGGTCAGTGGTGGAATCCTCTCTCCAAAGAGCAGGCTGCAGCTACTAACAGGAAGGGAGCGACCCTGTAGACAGCCGAAGTGGACTTATTGTCACCTGAGAAACAGCAGCGTTAAGAAAGAGACAGGGGTTGCTGGCACCACAGCTCACTAGGCTAATCCTCTGCCTGCGGTGCTGGCACCCCAGGTTCTAGTCCCAATTGGGGTGCCAGATTCTGAAAGCGTAGAACAATACATTTGATCTGAAATAAACCCAGGGAACAGGATTGTGTGTCTTCTTAAACAAAAACCATAGCAATTTTTATTCATTTATTTTATTTTGTTAAAATATTTTATTTGTTTGAGAGGCAGAATTACAGGAAAGAGAGAGAGAGGGAGGGAGGGAGAGAGAAAGAGAGAGAGAGAGAGAGAGAGGTCTTCCAGCTGCTGGTTCACTCTCCAAATGGCCAGGGCTGAGCCAAACTGAAGCCAGGAGCCAGGAGCTTCTTCCGGGTCTGCCACGTGGATGCAGGGGCCCAAGCACTCGGGTCATCTTCTACCACTTTCCCAAGCCATAGCAGAGAGCTGGATTGGAAGTAGAGCAGCCAGGACTCGAACCAGCGCCCATATGGGATGCCAGCATCCCAGGTGGCAGCTTTACCTGCTACGCCGCAGCACCAGCCTCTTTCATTTTATTTTAAAGGCAGAGCGATGTAGATCTTCCATCCACTGGTTTGTTCCTCAGATGCCTGCAACAGCCAGTGCTGCTCCAGGCCAAAGCCAGGAGCCCTAAACTCCATCTGGGTTTCCCACGTGAGTGACAGGCTCGCAAGTACTTGAGCCACCACCTGGTCCGTTAGCAGGAAGCTGGACCAGAAGCGGATCCAGACCTTGATCGTAGGCACTCAGATCCTGGATGCCGGTGTCCAAGTGACATCTCAGTCACTGCCCTGAATGCCTGCCCCCTGATAAAAATCTTTCAGACTTGGGAGCCCTAACATGTGCATGTGGCTTTGCTCAATGACTAATGACAGATTGAACCTCAGGAAACCACCTCTAAAGGCAAAGCTAGGAGACTGCCACCAGCCTGGACACATGGCCGTGACCCCTGCCCCTGCTACCTTAACCATGGGGGACGCTTGCCATCCTGGCATCTCTGGTGGTCAGTTCTTTGATTCACATTATGGTGCCGCCACCAGAGCCTGCACGCGTGTCATCATGTCCCCTGCAGGTCGTGTCTACATAGACACAATGGTTCTGCTGGGAACCAGTGCCTTGCCCGGTGTCATCGGTGGTTCTGTTAGGTTTGAGCACCCTGCCTGGTGTCATCGGTGGTTCTGTTAGGACCCAGCGCCTCGCCCAGTGTCATTGGTGGTGCTGTTGGGTTTGAGCACCCCGCCCGGTGCCATCGGTGGTTCTGTTGGGTTTCAGCACCTTGCCCGGTTTCATTGGTGGTTCTGTTGGGACCAAGCGCCTCATCAGTGGTTCTGTTGGGACAGAGCGCCTTGCCCGTGTCACTTTGTGGGACTTCGCCCTGCAGACGCCCTGCGAGGTAGCGTATTTGGGGACATAAACAGGAACGTCAAGGGTTATTAGGATGGAAAGTCTGGGAGGGCACCCACTGAGGCAATGACGGCCATCGCGGAGATGGCCCTGCAAGCGGGGCTGGAAGTATCCTAAGGAGATTTAGGGGGACTTAGCCACTGTTTGAATTTTTCTCAGGGAGAAATGCATTGATGCGTGATTTGGATGATTACATTTTAATAGAAGGAATAAATTGGGGAAAATAAGACCTTGCTGGCCAGAGTTGTTGGGAGGGTGAAGTGTGTGATGGGGGCTTAAGCAGCACAGAGCAGGCACTCGCTGAGAGGAGAGGGACGCGGGCAAGCAGCAGGGAGTCTTCTGGGAGCAGCGGGACTGGCAGTGTGGTCAAGTGGCTAGCTGTTCTGGAGCGCCGGGCTTGAGTTCAAATCCTGCCCTCTACCATCCGACACGTTGCTTAATTCTTGTCTCTCTTCCTGGGTTTTGATTTTTTTTTTCTTTTTGGAAAATGTATTTGAGGTATAAGAGAGAGAGAGAGAGAGAGAGAGAGACACTCATCCACTGATTCACTCCTGAAATGCCCACAGTAGCTGGGGCTGGGCTGAAGCTGGGAGCCAGGGACAAGCCCAGGTCTCCCATGTGGGTGGCAGGAACCCAGTTGCTGGAGCCATCACTGCTGCCTCCCAGGGTGTGCTGGAGCCAAGAGCTGGAGTCAGGAGTCAAACCCAGGTCCTCTGATGTAGGGGGCAGGGATTTGAACCACAGGCCATATGTCTGCTTCCTCGCTTCCCAGGCCTTACCACCTCTGTCACTCATCCAGCTCCCCCCAAACATAGTGGCTTAAAACACCAATAACCAGTGAAGCCATTTTCAGGTGGCTTTGGGGAGGGGTCTCTCATGAGGCTGCCAAGTCTGTAGTCCTTGTCCAGGGGCTGGAGGGTCCCTCCAAGGTGGCTCTCACGTGGCTGCCAAGCCGGGGCTGCCTAGCAGGTTTTTCCCTACATGAACCGCAGGGCCTCCTGAGGCCCCTGACAATATGACAGCCAGCTTCCCAGACAGCAAGCAACCCGGAGGCCCAGGCCAGGCGCTGTGTTGCCTTCCATGACGGAGCCTTGGAAGCCGCACGCCATTGCCGTGCACCCTCCTTGTTGGCCACACAGGGACGCACAAGGCTGTGATCAACAGGTGCTGGCTGTGGCATCTCTAAGACAGAGACCCTGAGACCCGCGTCCTAGAGTCCCTGGGGAGGTGCAGGTGAACGCCTCCTGGTGTGGGTCACGGACACCTGTGACCTCAGCCATGTCAGGAACACAGTCGGGTGCCTCCCCGACCCCGGCGCACGCTTCCCCGTGTTCTCGTTCTGCATTTCGTCCTTGTAGCTCTGTCAGGCTTCCCCGAAAGACACCCCACTGTGGCTGTGAGTAGCAGTGTTTAGGAGGAGCCTCCGGGGCTGTGTTTGAGCCCCCCGCCGAGCTGCTTCTCCTGTCTGCCATGCCGCAGGGTGGCAGCGGGATAGTGGGATCCCCGCGGTCGTGTCTTTGGGAACGGGCCTGGGGAGTCTTTGACTTCAATCACTCAGGACATCAATGCCTGAGTGCAGCTGACAGAGGCCTTGATGTGAGAGTAGACTTGGTACTGTCACCTCGGCACAGGAAACTCGGCCGCCTTCAGTGCTTGAGTTCAAGGCACCAAAACGCAAGTCAGCTCACAATGCCAGACACTGACCCACATTTGGGAAGTGGCCCGGGGTGCGAGGAGCTACGTGGGCACAGCAGTTGGCCCCTGAGTGTGTCATGGGGGGCACAATAGGGAGTGGTAGGGACTGTGGCAAACAGGGGAGCACCCGTCTTGGGTCAAGGACCACTGGGCAGTGTCGTCATAATTTCCACCCCCTTCTTGCTGTGTGTGACAGCCTGGCTCACCACTGCAATGAACTTGACTTTGGAGTTGTCTGGTCGATTTGCATCCAGTGTATATGCTTCTAGCACGGCAGCCCAGCACACAGCAGAGTTGAGCCAGGCCACGTTGTGCCAGGGGCTGGGGGGTTTCCGACTTTGTCCACCAGTTGGTGTGGTGAGGCTTGTCGTTTCTGTGCTCGGTCATGAGCTGGGGGATAGAGGTCAAAGGCAACTCAGGGCATCACTCAGGGTCAATGGCGCATTTGGGGCAGGCTCCAGGGTCACGGAGCCAGGGTTGTTGATGGACTGGAGGACATCAACAGTGGGGCAGTGCCCTTGACCTGCCCAGAAGAGGAGGTGGATTGTGACAGGCTTCCTGCCCAATGGCCACGCCCTCTCCCTCTCAGTCCTCTTTCCTGTCCAACAAATGGATGGAAAAGATGCTTTCCCAGCTTCCCTTGTGGTTGAGTGGCCTGGTTTTGGCCAGGTGGATGTAAGCAGGAATTTTTTTTTTTGGGGGGGGGGGAATGTTTCCCCTGAAGGCAGGACAAGGACGGATGAGTGAAGTCTTCCTTACAATACTGGGTGTTCCCTACACCTGTATTTGGAAATGGTTGGGTGACAATGTGATGTCAGGAGCTGCAGCAGCCATCTTATGCCTCCAGGAGAAATTTCAGATTATTAAAGACCCAGGTGGTGGGCATTTAAGGATCAATCCTTAAACATCTGCTTTCAGCCTCAAAAAGAAAATCATTGATACAAAAGAATGTTCAGAATGCATCTCTATAGTCTAAAGAATAATAAAGAAAGACCTGTGTACTCATTACTTGAGCTAAGGGTTAGAATGTGAGTGAGTCTTAGATGCTCTGTGTGCCCCTCCGTTCTCTCCCCAGGGCTGGTGTTGCTCCTCCATTCTGGGTCAGTCATTTCCTGCCGTTCCTTACAGTTTTCCCACCTATGTCTGCCTGAATTATGTTTTTATAGATTTATTCATTTGAAAAGGCAGAGTGACATAGAGGGGAAGGAGGGGGAGAGAGAGAAAGAGAGAGAGAAATATCTTCTGTCTGCTGGTTCATTCCCCAAATGTCTGCAACAACCAGGACTGGGCCAGGCTGAAGCCAGGAGCCAGCGATGCCGTCCGGGGTTGGCTGTGCTCACATTTTGATATAAGCACTTCTGATAAGCTCCGTCAGAAGTGGAGCAATGGAGACTTGAATCAGTGCCCCCATGTGGAATGCTGGTATTGCAGGGGCCACAAGGTCCATGCTTTTAAAAATGATCAGCCTAGGTGCTGATGCTGTAGCATAGTGGGTAAAGCCACCACCTGCAGTGCCGGCATCCCATATGGGCACCAGTTCTAGTCCTGGCTGCTCCACTTCCCATCCAGCTCTCCTCTATGGCCTGGGAAAGCAGGAAAAGATGGCCCAAGTCCTTGGGCCCCTGCATCTACATGGAAGGCCTGGAGGAAGCTCCTGACTCCTGGCTTCAGATCAGCGCAGCTCCAGCTGTGGCGGTCATCTGGGGAAGGAACCAGCAGATGGAAGCCCCCCCCCCCCCACTTTCTGTAACTATGCCTTACAAATCAATAAATCTAAAAAGAAGATCAGCTTCGAGTGACATGGGACCCTGGAATGAGGCCTCACCGCTGGCCTTCGTCTTTGGGTTCTGCTGCCCTTGGAGTTTCTAATGGGAGGGGAGGGGCCAGTTGGATGTTCTCCATCATCAAAGCTGCCCCTCACTCAGTTTGCCAGGAAGTCAGCAGGAGCTTTGCCAGAAGGCCAGCGTCCCGTTTCTGTCCCGGGCTCTCTGTGTCTGGGCACCTTGAGTCGTCATCTCCAAAGGCAGAGGCAAACCCAGGAGAGGCAGCCTGGGCCCCGGCGGGCAGGGAGAGGACTTGTAAGGACTCAGCCTCTGACCTCAGGCAGACGGCTTTGCCCCGAGTTTCCATTTCCCCTTCTCTGAACGTGGGGACGGTCCCATCAGGCACTTCTGAGGACGGGGCTTGTATGCATCACGTAGCCCAGGCCAGCATGCCGTAGGGGCAGAATGAATGTCAGCGGTTCCTGCCCAGGCAGGGCTGCCTCGGGGCTGAGGGGTCGTTTCTCCTGTGAGTTGTCGCAATCCACAAGCTCATCCCAACGAGAACCAGGCTGTGAGCAAAATGGAGTTGAGGGGGGTGGATGGCTCCAGACCTGGGGACGCGTGCACCCGAGCACCCTCAGACTCAACAGCGATCCTCATCAAAACGTGAGCAGGGCTGACCCTGGGTGGGGAGCGTTTGCTCCCTGCCGTGCTGTCAATCAGACGTCTCAGCCTTGAGCCCTGGGGTGCCTGCTTTCTCCTTGGAGGGCCTTTGCCTCTGATCAGGCCCATTTTCAACCACATCCCAGACACGATCACCGGGGCAGCCTGGGCCATGAGTTGGTGGCTTTGGTAGAGGCAGGAATGGCATTGTGGCTTCTCCATCTGCACTTGCTGCATCCCCTGAGGGCCCAGTGACAGCTCAGAGGTCCTTGAAGCCACAAATCCAACACCACCAGCACCTACTGAGGCTGCTATAGACCCCAACTTTTGTCTTCAGTTCCTTAAATCTTGGTACGGGTTTCTTTATAAAAAATGTATCTACTTGAAAGACAAGAGTGGCAGAGACATATAAAGGAGAGATACAGATAGATGGATAGATGATTGATGCAGAGATATAGATGATAGTAGAGACAGAAAAACAGAGAGAGAGAGAGAAAGGGGGGGGGGGAGAGCTCGATTTTCTATCCACTGGTTCACTCCCCAAATGGCTGCAACATCTGGGGCTGGGTCAGGCTGAAACCAGGAACCAGGAGCTCCCTCCAGGTCTCCCATGTGGGTGCAGGGGCCCAAACACTGGAGCCATCCTCTGCTGCCTCCCAGGCATGTTGGCAGGGAGCTGGATTAGAAGCAGAGCATCCAGGACTGGAACCAGCCCTCCGATATGGGATGCCGGTGTCGCCAAGTGGTGGCTTAACCCGCTGCGCCACAGTGTCGGCCCCAGCTAAAGATCATTTCAGCTGTGTTTGTTCCAGACTGTTTAGAAATACTCACGTGCGGGCGGACCGTGGCTGTGCAGTCTCCCCATGGTTTCAGCCCCCCTCTCCCAGTCACCGCTCACAGGCGGCATCGGCTGCATCGGCAGAGCCTGCCTCGTGGCTGGGCGGCCAGTGCCTCGCGGGGGCTCTTGGCTTGGATGTTCTGGAACAAAGCCTGGCAAACTGGAGCCCAGGAGGCAAATCCTGCTTTGTTTTGTTTCTTCAATTTTACTTTTTAATTGCAATGAAAAGCACATAACCTGAAACTTAGCATCTCAACCATTTAAAGGCAGAGAAACGGGTGGGGGGGTAAGAGAGAGAGACAGAGAGAGAGAATCTTCCATCTGCTGGTTCTCTCCCCAAATGCCCACAACAGCCAGGGCTGGGTCAGGCCAAAGCCAGGAGCCCAGAGCGCCATCTGAGGCTCCCAAGTGGGTGACAGGGACCCAGGCACTTGAGCTGTCATTGGCTGCCTCCCAGGACACATCCGCAGGGAGCTGGATCAGAAGCGGAGCAGCTGGGATTCCCTCCAGCACCGGATGCCCGTGTCCCGAGCAATGGCTTAAGCTGCTGTGCCACAACGCCCCGCCCCCAACACAGCCTTTGGCAAGTATGCAGCTCGGACTGCTCGGCCTGCTCGCATCGTGGGGCCCCCCTGCCTGTGTCTGTAAATAAAGTTTTATTGGAACACAGCCACGCCCACTGCTTCCTTCCTGGGAGGCTTCATGGCCATAGCATCCGAGCCGGGTGGTTGAGACAGGGGTTCTGTGGTGCCCCAAGCCTGATCCATTCATGACCCAGCTCTTCCCAGAAGACGTGTTCTAGAATGATCAGAACGGCCACATCCTGCTCAGAGGCCCCAGGCTGAGGAGGCTCTGTGGCTGCCATCCAGCTGCCTCAGTCTCTCCTTTGTGACAGGACAGACCAGACCAGAATTGTCACCGATCGGAGTGGTTGTGACTTGGCTGACCACCTTTCTTGGGGCGAGCACCCCTTTTTAAAAAAAGATTGATTGGGGGCCGGCGCCATGGCTCACTTTGCTAATCCTCCGCCTGAGGCGCTGGCATCCCATATGTTATAAGACCCCTGCTAAAAGTAAATATTAAAATAATTTTAGCAAAATAATTCTAGCAAGGGTTAAAAAGTTTGGCTGCTGACAGTAGCCATTTCTTAAGATAACTGTGTCTCCACCTGCCTGCAGAATAACCTTGGGAAACTGCCTTGTGAAACTGCTCTGTGTCTGTGTAACGGTCTCACGCAATAACACTTGCAGGAGTCCGGAAAAAAGTTACAATAAGGTTCTGTACTGCCATCCTCGTCCTTGCTTGCTTCAGCTGAGAAAAAGAAACTGCCCGTGACCCCCCCTCCCAAGCCCCTTACCTAGCAACCATTAACTTACCCAATAAAATGCTAGTATCCTGTAGCTTGCCCAATAAAATTGTAACACAATTAAGTATGCTAATACTGTGGTTTTAAGCTTTAAATACTCTGTAAGCTATTGTTCGCGGCTGCTCTCTCTCTCTCTGCACCTTACCAGTAGGTGCTGCTGAGACAGCCCATTTGCAAATGTAATAAACTTTCCTCTTGCCTTTTGCATCGATTGGAGTGGAGTCTGTGTTTCTGGGGTCCGGTTTGTGGGTTTGTGGGACGCCTGCTTAAGGGGTCTTACATTTCTTGGTGCATTGGCCGGGAAATTGGACTCCAGATCCACCCTCCATCTCCCAATCGGAGGTAAGTCTTTCCTGTTCTGTGTATTTCTGTGTGTTCTATTGTTTGTCTGTACGGGCGCTAGGCGTCCGGGCGCTAGGCACCGAAAGAGTAGAGCCAGTAGTAGGCAGGGACAGACGTGTCCAGGACCCCTGGCTCAAGCCCTGGAGGACGCTCCAGCGGTGTTCTGGGAGAGGCTGGCTAGGCCGCTCTCCCACCTGGCTGGGAAGAAGGGAAGGACTTCGTCTTCCTCCTTCCCCGGGAAGGGGCTGGCTAGGCAGCCGCTCCCATCTGGAGTTTTGGTTTCAGTTTTGTCTCGTTCCATCGTCGCGCGCAGTGTGTTTGTGTGTCTTGTGATTGTTTTCTGTGTTATAGTTTACTTGCCTTTTGTCATTAACATGGGACAAGGTCTAACTACACCTTTGAGCCTCACTTTAGGTCATTGGAAGGAGGTCCGAGAGTGGGCTCAAAACTTGTCTGTGGAGGTGTGGAAGAAAAATTGGACGGTCTTCTGTACCTCCGACTGGCCAGCCTTCAATGTCGGGTGGCCATGGGATGGAACTTTTGACTCTTCTATTATCTCACAGGTCAAGGCTATAAAGACTCTATTACAGATGCAGGAAATAGGATTAAAAAAAGGTGAGCCATAGAACAGTTCATTGATGCCATAGGAGTAGTCAGTCCTTGGTTCGCAGAAGGAGTCGTGGATGAGCAACATTAAAATGTACTCAAAAAAGAGTTAAATGTGCATTTAAAGAAACAAAACAAGCTGTGACAAAGGCTGGAAAAACTTTATTGCAGATGTAGAGGATAGGGTTAAAGAAACAAACCATAGAGCTATTTATCAGCGCTGTTAAAAAATTAGTCCTTGGTTTACTGAAGAGGGTGTTGTGGATAAGAAACACTCGGGGTAAAAAAAAATATAGATCACACTGGACACCCCCCACCCTGCATTTAAATATTTCATTTAAAGTAAATGTTATCTGTTATAAAGTTAATATTACTATGTGAAATGAGAAATTGTGGTGGCAAGGTGTCCGGACTACCCATTCTATTTTTGTATTATGTGTTAACTCTACCCTATTATTAATAGGAGTGCTTGAACAGATTATGCTTGGTTTGCTTTACAAAAAAAAATTTATATTGTATTCTTATAATGTGTTAATTATGTCTACCTCTCAATGTAACCCTAGGGCCAAATGTAAGGACAAATTTTTAAAATAAAGGGGCTTGTATCTAGGTTCAGCTCTGGTAGACAAGTAACTTTGCTGCCGGATGACCTTCTCCTGCTCCTTGGGAGCCTGGCCAGTTCCCGGGGAGGAGGATAAAGGAATGTTTCTGATAAACAGGTGGGCATGCTTCGTGTCTCGGCTCTCTGGCCAAGATCCGAGACGGATGCTTGCCTAAAATCTTAGCAATGAGCCACCCTTGTCCTTGGGGCTTTGAGAGGGAGCCAGAGCAAGAACCTTAATCCATTAACCCTTTCCAACCTGATGGGTTTTTCTCTTTGCAGTTAATGGAAGCCTAAGCAATGGTTCATATGCTGATGTCTAGTTCTTTTCTGTGCTGCTGTCCCTGACTTATCTGATGAGAGTGTTCCTTCACATGCCTTGAAGGTTTCGCGTTTTTCTATTGCCATTATGAGTCTTGATTGGGAAAACTGTAACGCAAAGTTGTTTATGTTGTTTATCTGTTTTCAGTGTTTGAGTGATTACCCAACTGATCAGAAGTGTACTAATTGTTGGCTAAACCGCTTGACTCTGACAGCTTAAATTCTAAACCAAGTCTTCCAACTTTGGGCTTCCAGTTGGATCCCTGGAACTCTCAAAGGATGAGAATCTAAAATTTGTTAAAGTAACAGCTGCTTGAGTCAATTCAGATTATGTGAAATGTATTAAAATGTTGTAAATGGTGTCAGACCTATGCTGTATTCATGTTTTTGCTTTCCAGCTAGAGTGGTCTTATAAAAATAAGAGTAAATTCTGTGTATACAAGCCTTTATGTTGTTAACATTGGTTCAGAGAATTAAGTTAATGCCAAAGCCCTTTGGTTTGCTTGGTAGCTCACTTGCTCGGTTTTACATGTCTTTGATATGCTTTAAACATGTTTCTCTTAACGATGAAGATCTTTTCAAAGTTGTGTCCATGTTTGCTGTCCAGGAGGAGTTATTCTTATGTTACTTAAAAGCATGGAAATGTAATTTTGACTTTTAATTCAGATAATGGTGTGGTATTCATTAATAACTCAGTGTCTTAAGCCATCTAGGCATCAATGCTAAGCAAAATGTGGGGAAATGTATTGTACTTTTCACATCTTAAATTCGATAAGAGAGACTGTTTAAGTTTGTTAGCATGTATTCTCATAAATTGTCCATACATGACAATTCAAGACTATGTAAAAGTAACTACAGGTATAACGTTTCAGAAGGTGTGAGCAAGTCATAAAAAGTTTTAAAAGGTTTACAACTTTAAAATTGTTTACAGAGTTTTCTTTAAGTGCTAATGCCAAAATTACATTGACCTAAAGTTAAAGTCTGATCTTCTGTTACAACAATGAGGTTTTAAAAAAAAAAAAGTGCACTAATGTTAGTAAATATCTGGAAATGGTCTAAGTCTTGAAATCTGTTTTTGCAAAAACTGTAATGTCTATTTTAACAGTGTCTGCTTAATCGGTTGCTCTGCCATTTCTAGAGTTAGGTCCTGTAAGCTCTTTTTGACTCTGTTAAATAGTTCTAAATTATGTAAACCCTTATGTTCAAGGTTTTTATTTCTGGTTTATTCGACAAACAAGAGACATAGAATTCATGTTACTCTACTGTCTCTGTTAAGTTCAGGTTAATGAAAAGCATTGTTAAGTATTATGATCAGATCTGGTTTAAAAGTGTAAAAATCACCCTAACTAATAAATGGCTATCATTTCAGGATGTTAAGGAATTCTATTTTGACCAGATACTCTAAGTTCTCTTGGTACCTTTAACAGACTTTCTAAAAATCAAAATAAGGCTCCTCCTGGTATTTTCCCCCGGTGTTAAAGGGGAAGGCATTGGGCCAATAAATGTTACTCCAAAACTAATAAAGAAGGTAATTCATTAAAAAAACAGAGTTCGGAAAACTGGAAGTGGGGCCAGCCTCGGGCCCTCCCTACAGGGATCAGAGGACCGTCTTGCTATAGTATCATTAAAGCAATGGAGCCGTGTTTATTGCAACATTCTGTTAATCTATGCTCCTTTACCATCTTTCCTCTAAATAATTTTAGTGTGCACTACAAGGCTTGCAGCGTATTTCTTGCAGATTAAACTAAAAGTAACTAAGTCTATGCACAGCAGACAACAAAAAAAATAATTTGCTGTCACAAATTGACAAAGTTGGCAGGATCTGCAAGTATACAAAGCAATGCCTTTCTTTAAAAAAAAAAACTGAAGTTACATATGTAGCCTGTAATGTTCCTGGCTGGAAAGACCCTCAGTTGGCCTCTTTGGCAAAGGAATGGGCTCTCTGCTCAGGATTGAGTAAAAATTGGGATGACAAGTTATGGAGTGCACAGCCTCCACAAGTTATTAAGGTTTACAATCGGTGCCAGTAAAAAAAAAAAAAATGACTGTAAATTACAAAAGGTTTGAGTAAGTTACAAAAGGTTCGAGTAAGTTACAGAGGGTGTAAAAAAGTTACAAAATGTTAAAAGAACAATGGTAAAATGGAGGAATCCTATCACCAATCAATGGAATGGACCTGATCCGGTACTAAAATGGGACGCGGGCTCCTAAGAAATGGGTTTTTCTATGCAGCCAATAGGCCTTTACATCATTAGCCTCTGATAACTTCCGCAATTGCTCCCATGTGGCCCCGATGCTGACATCTGTATTTACAGCGGTGGATAGAACATGTCGGCGGCGTGCTTCACCTGAAGACTGTAATGGCAACGTCATCCTAATAGGAGAGGACACTGCCCTTGCCGTGGCTGTATCAGTAGTAAGTGTTCCTGGACTGGCCTTTGAAAATAACCGTGGACTGCGAAGGCTTGCATGTTTAGTGACCAAAACAATCTTACTGCTACTGGATTGTCCAATATGGCCAAAAAAAATTGGTTCAAGTTTGCTACCAAACCTCCTTTGTAATCAAAAATAATTAATATTTGGCTGTAAGTTTCATCTCTCACCTAATGTCAGACTGGAATGGTACTCAAAGACGGGTAAGACACTCAGCATCCTGTACCAACCTAAGACAGGGCTCTAGGCCAAGCTGCCAGAGTTACCGATGACGGGTAAGGACAGGAATGACTGAGGGCAACCTAAGACAGAGGCCATTCTCAATTAAATAAAAAGGGGGTTGCGGCAGGTGTGGAAACAGCACCGCCGCCCTTGCAAAAAAATAATAATAATCAACGCCAAAAATATCAGGCCCTCCATAGAGCAGTAGAAGACGATATACTGGACCTAGAGAAGACCATTGGTAAGCTAAAACAGTCTTTAAAGTAGTATTGCAAAACAGAAGGAGAATGGACTTGTTGTTTTTTTTTTTTAAAAAAAAGGGGGGTTTATGTGCTGCCTTAAAAAAAAAGTGCTACTTCTACACTGATCCATTCAGGGATCATCAGAGACTCTATGGCTAAACTAAAAAAAGCCCTGTAAAATTTTAAGATTAAAATTAGTACAAAAAGAAGAGGAGGGAATATAAGACCCCTGCTAAAAGTAAATATTAAAATAATTTTAGCAAAATAATTCTAGCAAGGGTTAAAAAGTTTGGCTGCTGACAGTAGCCATTTCTTAAGATAACTGTGTCTCCACCTGCCTGCAGAATAACCTTGGGAAACTGCCTTGTGAAACTGCTCTGTGTCTGTGTAACGGTCTCACGCAATAACACTTGCAGGAGTCCGGAAAAAAGTTACAATAAGGTTCTGTACTGCCATCCTCGTCCTTGCTTGCTTCAGCTGAGAAAAAGAAACTGCCCGTGACCCCCCCTCCCAAGCCCCTTACCTAGCAACCATTAACTTACCCAATAAAATGCTAGTATCCTGTAGCTTGCCCAATAAAATTGTAACACAATTAAGTATGCTAATACTGTGGTTTTAAGCTTTAAATACTCTGTAAGCTATTGTTCGCGGCTGCTCTCTCTCTCTCTGCACCTTACCAGTAGGTGCTGCTGAGACAGCCCATTTGCAAATGTAATAAACTTTCCTCTTGCCTTTTGCATCGATTGGAGTGGAGTCTGTGTTTCTGGGGTCCGGTTTGTGGGTTTGTGGGACGCCTGCTTAAGGGGTCTTACAATGTGCGCCGGTTCTAGTCCTGGTTGCTCCTCTTCCAGTCCGGCTCTCTGCTGTGGCCTGGGAGGGCAGTGGAGGATGGCCCAGATGATTGGGCTCTGCACCCACATGAGAGGCCAGGAGGAAGCACCTGGCTCCTGGCTTCAGATTGCTGCAGCACTGGCCATAGCAGCCATTTGGGGAGTGAACCAACAGAAGGAAGACCTTCCTCTCTGTCTCTCTCTCTCACTAACTCTACCTGTCAAATAAGTTTAAAAAAAAAGATTGATTTATTTGAAAGACAGAGTCACACACACACACACACAAACACAGAGAGAGAGAGAGAGAGAGAGCGCTTCCATCTCCTGGTTCACTCCCCCAGATGGCTACAATAGCCAAGCTAGGCCCAAAACCAGGAGCCAAGAACTCCTGCCATGTGAGTGCAGGGGCTCAAGCACTTAGGCCATTTTCTACTGCTTTCCTAGCCCATAGGAGGGAACTGGACCGGAAGTGGAGCAGCCGGGACTCAAACCGGCACCCACATGGGATGCCGGCATTGCAGGAGGTGGCTTCACCCGCTATGCCAGAATGCCGGCCCCAAGCTCCCCTTTCTGAGTCACCACCCATCCCTGGCGCCACCAGAAGCCAAGGCCGCACCCCATTCTGCCTCATGACGCAGCCATTTAGTGCTTCAAACTCCAAGGTCCCTGTCCCTTTCCTAGACACCATGTGAGGCACGCAAGGCTGTGCTGCAGACAAAGCAACCCTGCAGTAGGGAGGCAGAGCAGAGGGCTGTTTCTCTCCTAGGTGGCACAGCCACACCCCACCAGTCTTTCCAGGGCCCCAGTTCCTGGGGGCAGCTGGGAAGGAGGGTGAAGGAGATCTGCCCGGGGTCTCCAGCCCTGACTCGGACTGTCCATTTGCAAGAGCCGTGCAGGGCCATGTTACTGCCCAGGAGGCCCGGATGTCTTCAGCCCCATTGAAGAAGGGGCCCAGGTTTTGGGTGACTGCGGCTGGTCTTTGCCACAAACTCTGATGCCTTAACCTGGTGTTTGGGGTCCACGCGCGTGTGTGTCCAGCTTTGGGAGTGGAAAGGCTGAGAGAGCACGATCCAGAACAAGTCCAGCCTCACATCTTCCTCCTGGTCCAGCACAGCCCCGGACACAGGGCCAGTGCACAGGGGTGGAGCCACGAGCAGGGTCCCTCACTCAGCTGGCAAATATCTGGTCACATTTACCACATGCCAAGCTCTGTTCTGGGCCATGGAGACCCAAAGACACACTCAGCTGCTCTGCCCTGACACATTTTTTTTTCTTCTTTGGGTTCATGGAGGAGGAAATTACCTTAATGCCTCAGGGCCCTTGCACGTGCCATTCCTGCTTCCTGGAATCCCCTCCCCCCAGCTCTCCTCTTCGCTTGCCTGGCCAGAACCCACTTTGTGTCTCTTCCTAGGAAGAGACACGGACAGGGTAGACTGTTCCCTTCACCCATGCAAATACTCCTCCTTTGTAAATGTTAGCACAGCTGCATGAAGTAATGTTTTCCCTGCATCCAATCTAGTTTCAGGTCGGTTACCACTGTTGAGTTTCTAAGCTCCATGATGACAGGTGCATTTCTGGTTGCTCAGAGCCCTAGCAGAATGCCTGGGTGCAAGAGACACGGTGTCTTGTGCTTGTTAAAGTTCCAAGCAGCGCTGTCACCAGCTCACAGCTGAGAAGGCTGAGGCTCGGAGGCGCTGGGTCCCTGGCCTCGGCCCACACAGGGCCTGAGCCTGGGCACTGGGGCCTCTGCCTGCCTGCCTCCGGTGAGCGCCTTTGCCTTCACAGCTTTGCACAATTAGAGCAGCACACGGTGCATGCTCTCACGAGGTATTAATAGGGTATGTTTAAGGGGTGGTGGGAGGGCAGAGGAGGGTGTGACTGACTCAGGCTGGGGGAGCGATGGCTGCCTGGAGGAGGCGGCGACCTTGAAGGCTCAGAAACCGTGGGCAAGTTGGAACAGCTACAGGGAATGTGTGGGAGCGTGAGAAATGAGACCAGAGGCAGCGCTGGCTGGGACACCCCCGCTCTGGGGTGCCAGGGGGTTTGGACTTAGCTGGGCTGATGGGAGAGAACTCCCAGGCACTTGCGAGCTGAGGAGTGAGGCGAAGCAGAAGGTTCTGTCAAGATCCTTGCCTGAGGTCCGGGCTGCAAACTGGCACTTGCTGGCAGGCAGGCAGGCTTGGCCGGGCTCACTCAGGATCTTAAAATGGAATTTGTGGCCAAGTGTATTAGCATGGATTTAAGGCCAGTTGCTGAGCCAAACACCCAACATCACAGAGGCTTACACGACACAGGAGCACGGATTTTCTCTCTCGCATGATCTAAAGGAACCAGGCACCTCGGCCCAAAGGCATCTCCCTTGCCTACATGGTCTCAGGTGGCCAAAGTCATGGGCGGTCCCCCAAAGAGAAGGGCTGAGTGTGCCCAGAGAACAGTCTTTCTCCCAGCCGAACTTGCAAATTCAGGAGGTTCTGCCTTCTCTGGGACAGGAGGAAGAACCCAGCAGTACTGGTCGCATGTGGCCACAGTGGACTCCAGCCCCGCAGGGTGGGCCGCTGTTCTCCAATTTCCCGCAGTCTCCGCCACTACCTTTTGTGTCCCTGACCCTGTGTGGCGGTTGGCATCAGTCATCTACACCAGCCCCTCGTGAGTTCACGGCCATGCCCTGAACAAAGGATGTCCTGGAGGCCACGGAGCTGGGACCCGTTTAGGCAGAGTGGCTGGCGCGAGGCAGTACTGGCTCAGGGCAGTCTCAGCCCAGGATTGGGATGGAAGTGTCACTTCCTTCCTCCACCCTGGCACGTGCAGTCACCTGCAGAATCCTGGGACTGCAAGGAAACCTTCTTGGAAATAGGGGTGGGATTTTGTGCACCTGCTTTCCTGGGGCATCCCCAGAGGGGAGGGAGTGTGCCCAGCCTGTCCTCTGTGGGGCTCTCAGACCCCTGATGCCATCCAGAAGGGGCTGATGCAGGCACGAGGGAGCCACGCTCCTGCCCAGCTGCAGGTGCGTTTTGTGTTTCAGCCCCGTGGGAGCTGTGGCATGGGTTCTCCCCATCCCTGCTGGGACCAGTCATTGAAGAATGGTTTCCTGCACAGGGGCACTGGCCGCCGTGGTCATTTCCATTATTCTGACCCCAGGGTGAGGTGGGACAGGGGTGTCTGGTGTCTGTGTTCTGGGCAGGTGTCTGTGAGTCCCCTGGAGCATGGGCAAGCTTGCTTCCTCACGGGCGCAGAAGCCCCGTGGGCAGGAAATGGCATTGGGATGGTAGACCCTCAAGGCTGTGGTGGTACAAAACTTCCCCATAGCACTCTGATTTTGTTTGCTCCACCTGAGCCCCAGCTACCATCATGGGTTCTGTGCCTCTGGGAGCCACATACCTGTGGCCTCATTCCCTGTTGACTACCGGCTCTCTGGGGTCCCAGCCCTCCTTGCCAATCCCAGATTTCCCAGAGGCCTCCTTTGCGTGTGGGGTCTGGGTTGCTTATGGGTGACTCCCCTCCTGACGGGGGAGTGAGCATCAGAATACGATGCTGCCCCCTTTTGGGTTTCCATAGTGACAGGGCCTCTCAGAGAGCATCTGAGGATTCTGCTGACTGCACTGGAGGTCCGTGGGAGGTCCCACTCCACAGCGCCGGCTCCACGGTGCATCTGTCACCTGGCTGGCCCCACTCCTCCCACCTGGGCTTCCCAAGGAGTTCCTGCCTCACTCACGCAAAGCCCCCTCTCACTCCCCAAGCCTTCCCTGTGGCGGTGGACATGCAGCCCCATAGGCACAGGTGTGTGTGTGTGTGCAGTGTGTATACGTGCACAGGTATGTGTGTACACATAGATGTGTGTACATATGCACAGGTGTGTGTATGTTCAGTGCAGGTGTGGGTACGTGTGTATACAAATGTGCATACGTGCAAAGGTGTGTGTACACAAGTGTGTGCAGTGTGTATATGTGTACAGGTGTGTGTGTATGTGCACATGTGCACAGGTGTGTATATGTGCGGTGTGGGCATGCAGTGTGTATACGAGCACAGGTGTGTACATGTGCACACATGTGTTTGTGTATAGGTGCGTGCAGTGTGTATATGTGCACAGGTGTGTATACGTGCGGTGTGGGCATGCAGTGTGTATACGAGCACAGGTGTGTTCATGTGCACACGTGTGTTTGTGTATAGGTGCGTGCAGTGTGTGTATGTGCACAGGTGTGTGTACGTGTGCACAGGTGTGTATATGTGCAGTGTGGGCATGCAGTGTGTATACGAGCACAGGTGTGTATAAGTGCACACGTGTGTTTGTGTATAGGTGCGTGCAGTGTGTGTATGTGCACAGGTGTGTGTACGTGTGCACAGGTGTGTATATGTGCGGTGTGGGCATGCAGTGTGTATACGAGCACAGGTGTGTTCATGTGCACACGTGTGTTTGTGTATAGGTGCGTGCAGTGTGTGTATGTACACAGGTGTGTGTACGTGTGCACAGGTGTGCATATGTGCGGTGTGGGCATGCAGTGTGTATACGAGCACAGGTGTGTACATGTGCACACGTGTGTTTGTGTATAGGTGCGTGCAGTGTGTGTATGTGCACAGGTGTGTGTACGTGTGCACAGGTGTGTATATGTGCAGTGTGGGCATGCATAGTGTGTATACGAGCACAGGTGCGCACATGTGCACAGGGGTGTGTGACATGTGCAGGTGTGTGTGTGTGTGTGCCCGCACACGCACTGGGATACTCTGGTGCAGGCACATCAATGGAACACTTTCTCAACAGAGTCATTTCTGTCCCTGGGAGGAATCCTGGGGCCAGCAGCCAGGACAAGACAGTCGCTTCACTCAGTCACCCTGCGTAGCGGGCTGAGAAGTCGGCCACTGTGCCCATTTTACAGATGAAGAAACTGAGGCTGAGAGCAGTGCAGCAACTCCCCCAGGGTCCCCCGCTGGGGAGGTGTGCCCTGAGCCTCGGGGGCAGTCCTGCTGACCTCACAGCCAGGCCTCTTCCTGCTGCAGCTCTGCCTCCTCAGAGATCCTTTGCTGGGGCTCGGCCTTGAGTTTGCTTCTGTGGTGAGCCTGGCCTGGGATGGCAGAGGCTGGGGGCAACAGCAAAGCCCTGGTTTACAACAGCAATCAGATAGGAGGGACTTCACACAGGTGGTGGAAACAGAATTCAAATAGGAGCTTGAGTGCAAAAACAATTTGGAAATCCATGCATTGTTTTCCAGAAAACACATTTTCTGTGAAATTGTGAAGACCTCTGTGTGCATGAGTTCCAAGCTGTTTTTTATTTTATTTATTTGGAAGGAAGGTGACAGGGTGGGGGGTGTGAAGAGAGAGATCCTTCATTTGCTGGTTCACTCCCCAGGGCTGTGTCAAGCCGAAGCCAGGAGCCAGGCGCTCCATCCGGGTCTCCCATGTTGGAAGCAGAAGCTCAAGTACTTGAGCCATCAGCTGCTGCCTCTCCCTTAGCAGGGAGCTGGACCAGAAGCGGAGCAGCCAGGACACAAATTGGCAGTTGGCATATGGGCATCTCAAGTAGCCGTCTAACCTGCTGAGCCACAAACCTGCCCTTCTGGTGGTCTAATGGGGACACAGGTGATGAACACACACACATAGACACATCTGTTCCCACAGGCGGGGTGAGGGCTGCCGGGACACACATGGCGCCATCAAGGGCATGGGGACGCTGTTTGATAACGGAGGGTTGGGAAAACCTCTGGGAAACCGGACAAGCATGTGCAGTGCCTGAGCCTGGACTGCAAGTGACAGGTGCAGGGAGCTGCGAGGTGGCTATGGGGTCTGGAGTACATGAGGCAGAGGGGTGGGGTGGGGCCAACAGCTTAGGCCTGGCCGCACGTTAGGGTCCCCTGGACCCCAACCCTGGGGGGCACTGGTTGGCCAGAGCTCCCCAGGTGACACAGCAAGGATGGGCCCCTCCTGCCTAAGACCCCCGCAAGCCACGGTGAGGACTCGAGTTTTTGTGTAAGTGCAATGAGAAGTCCTTAGGGCAGGCAGGGGAGTGGTGTGATCCAGTTTACCTTTCTAGGGGGTCCTCTGCCAGCCAGGCTGCGGCAGACGGAAGGGGCATGAAAGTGGAGGCAGGGAGGCCCCAGGAGACCCCGCCCCCGCTGACCGGGCAGTGGCAGCTGGCAAGGGAACCGGGCTTGGCTCTGGTGGTCAGCAGTCGGAAAGCAAAGTGTCACCAGGGGCTGCATTCCTTCTGGAAGCTTCCAGGGTGGGGGTGGGGATCTGTTAACTTACCTTTCCCAACTGCTAGGGGCTGACTGTACTCCGGGCCTTGGGTCCTCTCCTCCATCTACAAAGCCCCTCCATGCACCCCCTGGCTCTGTTACCCCGTTTTCTGCTTCCCTCTGACCCTCGCCCTCCTGCCTGGGAAAATCCAAGCTGATCTCCTCCGCTCTCTATCATTAACTTAATCAGATCTCTCTCTCTCTCTCTCTCTTTCAAGATTTTTTAATTTATTTGAGAGGCAGAGTTACAGAAAGTGAGAGGAAGAGACAGAGTCTTCCGTCCGCTGGTTCATGCCCCAGATGGCCACAATGGCCAGAGCTGAACTGATCCAAAGCCAGGACCTAGGAGCTTCCTCTGGGTCTCCTGCACGGGTGCAGGGGCCTAAGGACATGGGCCATCTTCTACTGCTTTCCCATGCCATAGCAGAGAACTGGATTGGAAGAGGAGCAGCCAGGACTAGAACTGGCGCCAATATGGGATGCCAGTGCTGAAGGCGGAGGATTAACCTACTGTGCCATGGCACCAGCCCCCTGCGGAGTTCTTTTCACCATGGAAGGCCAAGGATCGCATCTGGGGGAAGCACAGCTTGCCACGGTCAGGGTTATGACTGCAGGGGTGGGTCTGTGATGTGGAGATGTGGGGGAGCTCCCTCAATCCCTAGGGGCCCTCAGGCATCTCCCTGTGTGGGCACAGAGACACCCTGGCCCTCCTCTCCATGCTCAGACACTGTGCCGACTCCTAAGGAGAAGGCCAGCGTGCAGCCTCCAGCCCTGGCCCTAAGGGTCCTCCAGGTGCTGCAGGCCCCTCCCTGGGACCCCATGGCAGCTTGGCCTCCATCTGGTCAATCAGATCACCCCCTCCCACCTCAATAGTGTTTTCAGAATGTGCCCATTTCCTGCGGCTGCTGTCCCCAGCGACCCCGAGCTCGTGTTGTCAATCACCCTACAGTTCTGCAGGCCATGGGTCTGGTGCAATCTCCAAGCCAAAGTGCTGGCAGGCAGCGCTGGAGGCGGGGTCTTTGCCTCCTGGCTCTGGGAAGCACCCAGCCCCCTGGAGTGCTCGGCCTGCTGTCCTTGTTTCCCTGCTGGCTGTGCACGGGGTGGGGGAGGGGTGCTCTCCGGGCTCCCTGGTGCCCTCACCTTCCTCCATCCTCCAAGCCAGCCCCAGTGGGCGAAGCCCTCGTCCTGCTGTGGCTGTGTCTCCCACTGTCGGGTCAGTCCAGGGGATGTTCTCTGTAGTTCCTGATTTCGTGGGGCCCACTTGGGTATTCTGGAATGATCTTTCCATCTGCAACCCCGGTCACGTCTGCAAGGTCCCTTCTGCCGTGTAGAGTAACACATCCATATCCATAGGTTCCTAGGAGTACAGCGTGGACATTTTTGGAGGGCATTAGAGTGCCATAATAACTATCATGCACTAAGGCTTACTATGCCCCAGAAGGATCCGCCACGGAAGGTGCCCATTTTATAGGTGTCGAAACTGAGGCACAGAGAAGGCAGGTGATGTGAAGGGTTGATTTGCGTTTACCCCCCCCCCCCCATTTATATGCTGGAATCTTAGCCCTCAGTGCCTCCAGATGTGGCTTATTTGGACATGGGGTCTTTGCACAAGCGATTGAGTTAAAACCAAGTCATTCCGGGGGCCACCGTTGTGCTGCAGAGGGTTAAGCCGCTGCCTACGACACCTGCATCCCGTATCCGAGAGCCAGTTTGTCCCTGCTGCTCCGCTTCCAATCCAGCTCCCTGCTAAAGCACCAGGGAACGCAGCAGATCATGGCCCAAGTGCTTGGGTCCCTGCCCATCATGGGAGAGCCTAGTGAGCCAATCCAACCCGCAGGCTAGAGCTGCCAAAGCTGGATTCCAATCCTCCTTGGCTCATGGCCGGTTTCCCTCTCTGCCTGGTCTCCAGCTCTCTCCTTTGTGGGTTCTTCGTCTCTGCCCCTCCCTCCAGCTCTCTCAGCCCCCTTCTCCCCCCTGCAGCCTGAGGACCCCTCCCCTGCTCCTCCACCTATGCGCCCCCTTCCCCTCCAGCCCCTGCTCCTCTCAGGGCACCCCCCGCACTGACCGAGGCCCAGCCACACGGGGGTTCTAGGATGCCCAAACTGCCCTCGATGGCTTCCCAGTCTGAGAGAGGAGGCCCGAGCTGCAGGAGGAGCGAAGCTGGGCGCTGCCCACCACCCCAAGGCATAGCTGAGGAGCGGGCACTTGGGAGGGCCCTTCCCAGCCCCATCTAGCTTCTCAGATTCCCCAACTCAAGCCGTCACCACTGCGGGCAGCCATGCTTTCTTTTCCCAGCTCTTTCTGGCCGTGCCCCTTCTGGGCGTTCTGACTGGCCCCGCAAACCGGATATGTGACCCGAGCTTCTCCCTCCTGGGACTCTGAGGCAGATCAGGCACTGCAGGGCGGAGTCAGCACAGGGCCTGGCTGGGTACCCAGGCGTGAAGTTGGGCTGCGAGGGGCGCTGCCCCAGCCCCAGATGTCTCTGCTCCTCGGCCCTGCCTATGAGCGCTTCCAGGCCTGCTCAGACCTCGAGTGCCGCCCCACCCTTCAGTTGCCCCAGTGCCCACACGGCCCCTGTGGCTCCTTGGGCAGGGGCTGCTCATGGCTGCTGCAGGGCCTTTGCACCTGACCTGCCTCCTGCCTGGGAGGTTCTGCCCTTGGATCTTCACATGGCCGCCTTGTCCTCACGGAGGACACCTCGTCCGCTGGGGCACTCCATCATGCAGGCTGTGTTGTTTCATTCGGGGTGCACATCACCATCTGCTGTTTATCTGTTTGCTTGTTTACTGTCTAGCTGCCACGTTGGAACGAGAACTTCATGTCTGATTTACTACAGATTCCCCAGAGCCTCCAGCCTGTAAGTGGTGCTGAATGAATGTTTGTTGATTGAATGCAAGAAGGAAGTCAAGGGGTTAGGTAGCATGGAGTTCAGCTGATGTCATTCTCTCATGCAAGACCCCGACTGTTTCTTTTTTTTAAAGAGTGACTTTACTTACCTGAAAGGCGTAGTTACAGGAAGTGGGGGTGAGATCTCCCTTCTGCTGGTTCATGCCCCAGTTGGCCTCAACAGCCAGGGTTAGGCCAGGAGGAAGCCAGGGGACCATCTAGGTCTCCCACATGGGTGGCAGAGGCCCAAAGCACTTGGACCGTGTTCTGCTGCCCTCCCAGGTGCATTAGTCTGGAGCTGGCTGGGAAGGGGAGCAGCCAGGGGTCAAACGGGCATCGCAGGCAGCAACTTAACCTAACCCACTGCACTGGTAACACAGGCCCCAGGACCCTTACTGTTGTCTCAGGCTAAAGGAGGCTGAGTGGGGTGGGGACCGGGCTTCCAGGCTGCAGCAGGTGGTGGCCAGAGCAGGGCCCCTCTGCTTCTGCCTGAGCTGCCCTCGGGTCTCCTTCCAGCAGCCCAGTGCCTGTTCTTGGTCCCGAGGGCCCAGGAGCCTGTGTGTGGCTCTCACAGTCCTGCAGGGAGTGGGGGGCTGTGGCTGGACGAGGCCCCTTGTCTGAAGCCAATTCTCACATTGGATAAGCCGATTGAGGAGACTGTTTCATGGGAGGGTGGTGACTTGCCTTCCGTCTTCCTCTCTCTCTCTCTGGTTTGTTTTTTAAAAGCGCCATTGTATTTATTAGATCTGCCATCACAGGCTGTCCCTTGACGTGCTTCGTGCTGTGAAGAGACAGCGCCTGCCACCAAGCCTCACTCGGCGGCTGACAACATCCTTGCCTGGCGCACACACGCTCACGCGTGCACACAGGCTGTTGTCGAGCACACAGGGGCAGCCCTGGGGGCAAAAGTCCCTGTCTTTTTGCGGAAGACGGATGGGAAATTCTGCTTCCTTGCCAAGAGAAGAGGCTGCGCAGACACGGGCAATCCAGAGTCCCAGGCCCCGGCCTGGTCGAGCACCTGGGGCACCAGCAACTTGGCCTTGAAGCCCTGGAGTTATGCAAACTTCTTTTCCATGCTGGCCAGCCAGTGGAGGGGGTGGAGAGTGGCAGGAAGCCCACAGAGAAAGGAGGTGTGCGGGGAAAGCAAACGCAAAATGCCTGACTAGTTCACTCCATGAGTAATCAACCCTGAACAATTGAGGAACTGACTTGTCACTGCGAGAGTCTCAGTGTGGAGCAGCCGCTGCTGGAAGGCAGGGCCCAGACAGAAGGGCTTGGCAGGGTTTGGAGAGAGGACCCTGGATCTGCAGAACCGAGGCTGGGCTGAGGGCCTGGGAGGCTTGGGGATGTTTTTATGACATTTTCAACCACAAGGGCCAAGGCATCCCCTGGCTAGGGAAGGTGGCGGCCAGGGGAGGCGAGGCGGCCGGAGGGGAGCAATATTTCTCTCCCAACAGTAAACAAGTGCTGAATAAACCCCAGAAATGACACCCAGAGAGCGTCTGTGGGAGGCTCCGGAGCTGCTTGTCTTCAAAGAGTTATTGGTTTTGTTCAGGCTTCATCTGATGCTTGCTTAAAAAAAATTAGGTTTTGTTTCCCCTCTCACCGCAGTCTGGAGGGAAGAATCAGCACCCAGCAGTTGTCTCGTGCCATCATTTAGCCGCCAGTGAACAAACTGACAGCGACCGGGCTCAGTAAACAGATGGTGGAGTGGAGAGACCCAGCCAACTCCACGCTGCCTCCTGGGGGGGGGGGCTGTCCGCTGGGGGGCGCTGTCTCATCCCCAGGCCGCAGGGACCCCAGGCTGTGTCTTCGTGGTGGTCTAGTTTGTGAGTGCATCGTACGCACAGATGTGCAAGAGCAGCGGTCAGGAGCTTGCCTTGCCAGGGTGAG
The DNA here is from genome assembly GCF_033115175.1 of Lepus europaeus. Lineage (NCBI taxonomy): Eukaryota > Metazoa > Chordata > Mammalia > Lagomorpha > Leporidae > Lepus > Lepus europaeus. The sequence goes on along the minus strand of NW_026909011.1, from coordinate 76,674 downwards.
GGTGGGCAGCGCCGTGAGGAAGCTGTTCGGGAAGCCCATATCCCCTAGCTAGGTGCCTCGGTTCGAGTCCCAGCTCTGCTCCCAGCTCCAGCTTCCTGCTAAGGCAGCAAGTGATGGCTCCAGTACTTGGGTCCCTGCCACCCACGTGAGAGATCCTGATGGAGTTCCAGGCTCCTGGCTTCAGCCTGGCCCAGGCCCCTGCTGTTGAGAGCATTTGGGGGAGTGGATGAGAGATTCCTCTCTCTCTGTCTCTCTCCTCTGCCTTTCAAATACATGAAATAAATAAATAGAGAAAGAGAGGGAAGAGAAGAGAGAGAGAGAGAGAGAGCTGACTCTGCCCCTGGCATGCACGAGCTGGAAGCCCTGGGGCGGGGTCTCCGTTCCTCCGACCTCTGTTTCTGCAGCTGTAAGGTGGGGAAATTCTCGTTGCAGCTATGGCTGCTTTGTGTGACAGTAGCCACTCATTGCTCTGGTTTCCCAGGCTGCTTTGCCCTTGGATTGGCCACTGGACCAGACTGACCAGTTGGGTACAAGAGGAAGATAGATGTCACTTCTGGGCTGGGGTGAGTGAGTCTGCAGCATCGCTTTCCTATCTGAGGGACTTTAAGCAATTCTTGGGAAATTGAATGTAAAGATAAGTTTATTATGGTGCAGAAAAAAAAAATTGAAATCCATGCATAGAGGGATCTCCAAAAAGTCCATGGGAAATGAGTATTATGAAAAAGCTCTGTGGGTTTCAACATCTTTGCACCAAAATAAATGTCTCTTGGAATTCCATTTCCCACCAACTTTTTGAGGAACCCGTGTGTGGCACAGCTAATGCTACGGAAAGGGCCTGGGTCCCTGAGACACTGAATGGAGGAGAGGCAGGCTGACGAGGCAGCTGACAAAGAAGCCTCCATGACGTGGAGCTGTTTCTCCCAGCAGCCAGTGCGAGCTACCCAAACACATACGGCAGTACTGCCTGCAGAGTTACTGTGGAACATGAAATGAGAAAGGCGGGGCTTCTACAGAAAATGCTTGCTAATGTCAGCTAGGCGGATGAATGTGTTGACTTGTGCAGTCCGCGTCGTGGGCCAGCCATGATGGTTAGCAGTGCTTGTGAAAGCCTACTTGGGGCTGCGCACTGCACCCAGTGCATACTGTAGTCAGATAGAAAGGACTCAATCATTCGCTCCACCAGTGTTTGTTAGACCCTGGTGTGCAGCAGGCATCGTGGTGCATGGTGGGGACGTGCCCAGCATTAGGGTGCCACAGGTTTAGTTACCCAGTCCAGCTCCCCGCTGATGCTCCAGGGAAAGCAGCAGAGGATGGCCCAAGTGCTTGGGGCTCTGTCACCCATGAGGAGACCATGATGGAGTTCTGGGCTCCTGGCTTTGGTCTGGCCCAGGCCTGACTGTTGTGGGTGTTTGGGGAGGGAACTGGCAGACAGAAGATCTTTCTTTGCCCGTCTGTCCGTCTCTCATCTCTATCTCCGCCTTTCAAATAAAAATGAAAATAAATAAGGCCTGGGGTTGTGGCACATTGGGGTAAGCTGCTGCTTGTGATGCCGGCAAGCTGTACTGGGCCCTAGCTACTCTCCTTTCGATCCAGTTGCCTGCCGTGTGCCTGGGAAGCAGGACATAGAGGCCCTAGTACCTGAGTTCTCGCAACCCACTCAGGAGACCAGGATGGAGCTCGTGGCTCCCAGCTTTGGCCTGGCTCAGCCCTGGCTGTTTGCAGCCATTTGGGGAGTGACCGAGCAGATGAAAGATCTCTCTGTCTGTTTCTCTGTCTGTGTCACTCTACCTTCCAAATAAGTAAACACATCTTATAAGATATACAACTGAAGATAGGAAAGAAGGGTTTAGAAAGTCAGTTCTTAACTCTTAAATTGTTTGCAAACTACTGAGAGATATATGAGGGAATTTTAAAAAGTTCATGGGACAAAAACTGGAATTAAAAATGTTTATTTTGGTGCAAAAAAGGTTTTGAAGCCTGTGCATAGTTTTTCCATAACACACATTTTCCATGAACTTTTTGAAGACCCCACGGGTACGGAGACACATAATTCAAATGCCGAGTGACAAGGGTCATGAAGCAGGGTCTTCAGCATCACTGAATCTGCCTGGGAGAATCAGGGAGGACTTCATGGAGGAGGGGGCTGTGGAGGTCAGCCTCGAAGGTTTGGGTAGGAATTGGGCACAGGGATGGATCCGTCTGATGGGAGGCGAGAGGTGCTTCAGTAGCTGGAGCCATGGGCAGCTGTAATGGGTGGAGTGACGTCCCTCTTGTCCACCGTGTCCATATCATAAACACCAGGAGTTGGCACCGTGTTGCTTGCCCGGGGTTGAGAGGGATGCTTTTCAGAGGTGACCACATGGAGGGGTTGAGATGGAGAGGCTGTCCCAGCTGATCCAAATGGGCTCCGTCCTTGTCTCATGGAGAACTTTCCCAGCTGTCATCAGAGCAAGAGGCGCATCTGTGAAGAAGAGAGATGGGCAGGGGTGGCTTCCAGAGGGGAGGCAGGAAGGCAAAGAATGGGGGTGGCCTGGGGCGGCCAGAAAGGGCAAGGAGGTGGCACGTGCCCTGGAGCGGCCATGTGGGAACAGGGTGGTGCTGAATCCTTGGTGCTGGCCAGTGAGGCGGTAGAGTTTGAAGATGCAAACTTTGTATTGGCAAAGCCATCACGTTGGTGACAAGTTGTTACAGTGGCAGTGGACAGCGGATACAGTGTCTGGTGGGGGAATGTCAGGAGCCCACCCTGGACAGGAGGGGCCCTGGGGGCATTCAGTCCACCACAGCCGAGGGCCTTGGGTTTCAGTAGGGGGCCCCGTCTTTTGTGTAGAGTTAGCATTCGGTATAACTATTCATATTCTGGGTTAATATTCTGAGAGAGAGAGCTGTCTTGTTCATTTTAATGAAGGTGAATCTTCCAAAAATTGAATGTACATTTCTGATTTAATTAATGGAAATTTAGGTTATTTCCAACCCTTTGCTATTAAAATCAGGCTGTGACGAATGATCTTGACCTTGTGTCATTATGCGCACGTGGCAGATGAATTCCAAGAAACGAAACTGCGGTGTCACAGAGAACAGGCACCTGTAGGAGTCTGTGTGTTAAGGCAGGAGCATCCCAGTGGGAAGGCAGGCGACTGGAGGCTCCCGGATGGAAGGTGGCACATCTCAGCTCTGCAGATGTTCCTGCCACTGATGGAGGCAGGGAGGCTGGTGAGAGGCTGGGGCCGTGGAGCTGGAGAGAGAGGTGAGTGTGTGTGCATGCGTGTGCGTGTGTGCATGCGTGTGTGTATGTGTGAGAGAAGGAGTGTGAGAGGGAAAGGGGCAAGGAGAGGCAGGAAGGTGTGCAGGACTGGCCGGCATGGGTGAGTGTAAGCTGATTTTCTGGTGTTGCCTTTATTCTAATCAGCACGAGAGCTGCTTCTTCAGTGGTGCTGGGTTAGAGCACCCATGGGGCTGGGTCCCACGTCTAGGTTCACCTGCCAGGCCTGAGTTCTACTCTCCATTCTGTTCCGTCTGGTCCTTTTGGCTCTGGCTGGGTTAGCTAAGGGACTTTGCTGCTTTCTGGAAGGAGGAAGAGATTGTGCTGTCACTGTCTCTAAGTGGGCGTGTCCAGTATTAGATTTCTTCTAAGGAACACGCTGTGACTGGCGTCTGCCCATCTGAGTTGTGCTGCTTGTGTGGTTTTTACATGAAGATGTTACAACCACGAAGCCTCCAATGGCTTAATTTTGGTAGTGTGTTGATGTAGGCTCCATGGTGTTTTTACACCATGAATTGTTTCTATTCTTTACTGAATTTGATCAGGATTCGGCTCCACAGACACATAAACCCCTTAGTCTTATGATAGTGGGTCATGGTTTAACGGTTGGTGGATGACTTGAGGGTGGACAGCTGATCTAATCATGGTGCCTGGGAAATGTTTAGGTGATTGGGGCTTACCCTGGGAGAAGGCAGTTCCCCCAAGAGGCTTGGTTATCGAAACCCTGTGTCTCTCTGCTTCCTGGCTTGCTGTTGGGTCCCTGTCTGCACAGACACCAGCTGAATGGGTCTGTCCGATCTTGTACTGTGAACCTCCAAAAACATAAGCTGAAATAAACCTTCTTCCTTCCTAAGGAGCACCTTGCAGGCATTTTAGTTCAAGTAATGGAAAGCTGACTCACGCCCCCTGGAGCCACCAGGATGTCAGTGTCAGCTGGTTTTTTAAGGGATGGCTCCTGCCTTCCTTATTCTCCTGTCAACAGCCACCTGTGCCTTGGGACCTGAATGGGGGCTCACTGGCTGTGCATTTTCCTGGAAGGCTCCCCGGGAGTGAGTCTCCCCCGAGAGGATCCCCTGTGCCTGTTTCGTCCCTTCCTCTCCCCGAGGACAGGCTGGGGACCAGTGCTGCTTGGGCTGCCTGGTGGTGCCTGTGCTTGGAGAGGCTACAGGAGGATCCTGAATAGAAAATAATACAATTTGAAGTGAGGAACTTTGGCTGCCAACTCCAGGGCAGCCGGCCAGAAGATTCTCTCTCTCTCTCTTCCTGTGTCTGTTTGGGATACTTGTAACTCTAAAAATATCCATGGCTGCTGTGTACACTCGGGCAGGCTGAGCACTGCACGACTCCAGGGAACGTCACTGGTAGAAACCTTGATGTGAGTTGTGCACCCGTGTGGAGTGGGGACCCTGCAAGCTCTTGGCTTGGAATGGAGCCCAGAAGCGGAGAACTCACCCAGCCCTAGCCTCGCCCAGACTTCGGCCATTTTTATGTCACCTTCAGAAATTAATTCCTGTTCTGCTAGGATTGTTTGGTTGTTGTTGCTCCCCATTGACTCATGTTTGCCTTACGTAAGGACGTTTGAGAGGGAAGCTTCATATCGCGATTTGAAGTGGAAAACCAGAACAAGTTGCCATCGAGTAAAGAAACATAGACACATGCATCTTGTGTGTGCGTGCATGTGCACGTGTGCACGTGTGTATGTAAAGCAGAGATGATCCTACCGAAGTCTAGCTGGCTATGTCGGCCTTTTCTCACCCCTGTTACAATGGGTGCGATGGTAGGGGCAGGCTGGCGCAGAGCTGCAGGTTCTCCTGGAAGTGACCTGCAGGGTTGGGAGGGACAGAACAGTGACTGGCACCCCAGGAAGGCAGTGAGCGTAACTGAACGCCAACAATCCCCCAGGATGATTCCCCCCTCTCCCAACAAGGCACCTGAGGAAACCCTGGCCCATCCCCATGCTCCGCATGGTGGTCCACGCCTTTCCTAGCCTTGCTCCCTTGGGAAGTTGAATGCCACCGAGAGGAGCTTTTCTGAGGCTGGGCTGTTCTTCGATTGCTTGGACAGGTCTGTCGGGTTTGGTGCTGCCTCCTGGGTCCAAGCAGAATCAATGGCTTCCTTTCTATAAACTCTGAAATAAAGCATGAGGGCCCTGGAGCTAGAGGGCCTGCCTCCATCACATACTATGTCTGTGCTCTCTAGTAAAATCCTTAACCTCCTCGCACCTCAGTTTCTCCTTTCGTGCAATGGGAATAATAATAGTAGGTCCTGCACCTGCTGTGAGAATTAGACCAGCGAATGCACATGGAACTCGGGAACAGCACTGGGTCCATGGTACGCTCTTGGTCTCGGCCACTATTAGCGTTTTTGTAGCCAGGAATTGTGGGGCCCTTACCCTAGATCACGAGACTCAGGACTTGGCTGCCAGCTTCAGCTTGATGCCTGACGGGTGAGCTCTGAACACGCAGGCCTCCCTGCTGTTTGGCTTCTCCACCAGAAATGAGGGCGGTGCCTAATGATCGCCACTCCCTCCACCACCTGTAGCAGAGCTGGGGCGGGGGTCCCCCAGGAAAAGAGCAGGGAGGCATTGCTGGCCGTCATCTCACAGCGTCGCCGGAGTAGATCTGAGAAGGACTAGACAAGGGCCCCCTCTGTCCTCTCTCCTTGTAATTGCAGAAAGTGCTTTCGCAGAGTGAGGCTGGACGGCTCGGGAGGGATCCCTGAGAGTGACAGAAAGGGGTGGAGAGGCGGGTGCTGGCCAAGACGCTGCCTCGGAGCCTCCCATGTTGGTGTCCAGCTTCTGAGTCCAGCTCCCTGCCCGTGTGCACCCTGGGAGGCAGCAGATGACGGCCCAAGCACTTGGGTCACTGCCACCCGCGAGGGAGACTCTGATGGAGCTGCAGGTCCCTGGCTTTAGCCTGGCCCAGCCCTGGCTGTTGTGACCATCGGGGGAGCAAATCAGCAGATGCAAGACCTCTCTCTGTCTCCCTCTCTCTCTCAGCCTTTCAAATAAATAAATAAATAAATGGTTTTTTAAAAAAGAGCAGAAATAAGACTGAGATATTGGAGAAAGAGATTTGCCTTGCTGTAACCAAACCCAACATATGGGTGGCATAAAAAAAATCACAATATCCTTTATTTATTATGCCTCCTTAAAAGACGATGATAATAATAGTCAATGCATACTGAGTCTTTACCATTTATTAAGTGTGAAGGGAACCCCAAAATCTTCATGGAAAATGGCATTAAAGGAGCAGATCATTTTGAAATCAGTGCATACAAGGGATCATGAGAAAGTTCACTGAAAATGCATATTATAAAAAAAAATTGTGTGTAGATTTCAATGCTTTTTTTTTTTTTTTTGCACCAAAAAAGAGAAGAGAAACGAGCCCTACTGTCATCTGAGCCAGCAACAGTCCCCTTGGCTTAACTTCCCGGCGTGAGCCAACTGGAAGGGAGACACGGCCACACTCCCTCCAAGGCTTGGGACGGCGCCCGCGAGTACTCGCCAGACATTTGCCACCTGGAGTTTCAGGCGCCTCAGGAAGCATCCAGGAGTCTTCCTTCCATAGTCAACAGGGACCTGATGGACAACTCCACCCTGGAAGCGCAACTCAAAACAGCGTTGCAAGCCGAAGCCCTCCTGCTAGAACCAGCGACGCCACAGGCAACGAAATGCCACGGAAGACAGAACTCACTTTGAGAAGCGGGGTTAAATTCCAGCACGACGAGGGTGTCCGGGCCCTGCGGGGGACGTCCACCTGCCTCCCGGTCCTCAGGAGCATCCTTGTCCCCAGTGGACAGAGGGCAGTCACCTCCAGGACAGCCCTCGGGCTCAGGCTCGGGCTCAGAGGTGATGTCTTCTTCGATAGAGTCGTAGTCATCGCTGGGACAATCCCCCTGTCTCCTCTGTGCGTTTGCACTGAGTTCCAGGCTTCTTCTCAGCTCCTGCCAAAAGCCAGGAAGAGAGATGCACAGTGAGATAAGGCACTTGGCGGGCCGTTCTTCTGAAAGTCATTTGAACCAAAGATCTGTTTCCAGCGCACTCACCTTCCACAAGGTCAAAACCAAGAGCAGAGGAAAGCCAGCGACTCTCTGGCCAGAGCAGTGCTCACAGTACCAATGGCGGTGTTTGTATACCTGAGATGCTGTGTGTGTGTGTGTGTGTGTGTGTGAGAGAGAGAGAGAGAGAGAAAGAGGGATGACCCTTAGGCTTGGTAAAACAGACTGTCGGGGAGGGCTTTTGCATTTGGTACTCAGCTTATATCATTGCTTGAGACACCTCTATCCCCTATTGGAGTGCCTGGTTCGAGTCTCGGCTCCTCTGCTTCTGCTCCAGCTTCCTGGTACTGCACACCCTGGGAGGCAGCAGGTGATGGCTCAAGTACTTGGATCCCTGCCGCCCACACAGGAGACCCAGATGGAGTTCCAAGCTCCTGGATTTGGCCTGGCCCAGCCACAGGTGTGGTGAGCATCTGGGGGAGTGAACCAGTAGATGGAAGACCTCGCTGTGTCTTTCAAATAAAAGTGAAAATAACTAGATAAATGCATACTTAGAAACACAAACATACATACAAACATAAACTCATACAAAACAGATTGTGGAGACCTATCCTCAGATTCTCTAACTCAGTGGGGCCTGAGAATTTACATTTCTAAGAAGCCAATGATGCTCAGGCTGCTGGTCCCAGAAGCCAGCTCTGCAAATGAAATCCCAAGGGCCTCCAAACGACCCTGAAAGTGCAGCCGGTGAGACGCCGGCAGGGAGCTGCTGGTGGCTGTCCTGCCTCTAGCAGGGTGCGGCACAGCATCTAAATGTGAAATGTCAGAACATTTCCCACTTGACTGTAACTGCCTGCGGATTTTTTTTTTTTAACGATGCTTTTGTCTTCTTGGGATTATAGGCCAAGCGTTAAGATTTTTACTTTAGAACTTAACTATTAACTGCTGGATAAAACAAATGTTTATGTTTCTTTTTTCTTCCTGAGACTGTAGGTCAGGCATTAAGAACTATACTTAGAGTGACCAGAAAAATGTAGCATCCAAACCAGGACATTTCTCTGAAAGGGGAAAAAAAGGCTTGGTTAAATTTGTGATGAGATGAAAGAGGATAAACTGAACAGCCAGGGAGAGCCAGTACGTGGAGTCACCCTAGCTCTACTAGCCCTATAGCCCTTGTCGTATCTATCATACTTCTGGAGAAATGAGAATCAATCGGTGAAGGCTTGATGATTGACCAATAAACCTTTATATTTATGGTAGGCTGAATAATGGCTCCTCAAAGATACTTAGATTCTAATCTCTAGAACTTGTCAGTCAGAGAAGGCTTAGGAGGAAGTGAACTCCATATAGAAAACCTGAAATATGTCAGGGAAATCATCCTAAAATGACTGCTTGATAGAAAGACAGACATTGGGGCCGGCACTGTGGTATAGTGGGGTAAAGCTGCTGCCTGCTGTGCCAGCCTCCCATATTGGTGCCGCTTTGAGTCCCGGCTGCTCCACTTCTGATCCAGCTCTCTGCTATGGCCTGGAAAGCAGTAGAAGATGGCCCAAGTGCTTGGACCCCTACACTCATGTGGGTGACCTAGATGAAGCTCCTGGCTCCTGGCTTCAGCTCTGCCCATCCCTGGCTGTTGTGGCCATCTGGGGAGTGAACCAGTGGATGGGAGACCTCCCTCCCTCTCCCCCCCACCCCTCTCTCTGCCTCTGCTTCTCTGTAACTCTACCTTTCAAACTAATTAGATAATTAATTGAAATACAGACATCAAAGGTGCCGCTGTTGAGGGCTCAGGTCCGGGGAACCGGAAACTGGGGGAGAGGGAACCCTGCTAGGCGGCAGCAAAGCCCTCACGGAACTGTGCCTGCAGTTACAGGCTAAGCACACTGGTAAGTGATGAGCCTGGAAATGTACTCAGCAGGTTTCCACGGAAGGTGTTGAAGTTGCTTCTACCAGCTGAGAGTAGGAGGCAAGAGCAGAGAGACTGGAGGAAGAGCTGCTAAGGGAAGAGGAACTAGGATTTGACGATTTGGGCGACTCTCAGCTGGTCCAGGCTGCAAAAAGATGTGATGATTAGGAGCTTCGCTGTCAGAAAGTGTGCTCTGGCAGAAAATCAAGTGGGTGGTGCACTACCTGTGGCTAGAATCCCAGGAGGGACCAAAGTTCAGAGTGTCCAAGTACATAGTGGGCTCTTTGTCCAAGAGATAGACGGGGCCCACCGATCTCCTTAGACATCTAAGCAGATGCAAGGAACAGAGGCTGGGTCAGTCCCAAGTGATCCAGGGCGGAGCCTCTTGTCTAAGAGGGTGAACCTGAGGGCCAGATACAGGAGTCACACAGGGCCACTGAGAACGCTGGTTTGGACTGAACCGGGAGAAAGAAAGCACGGAATTAAAGAAGCTGGTCAGACTAGAAGCTTAAAAAAAATGGATTTACTCCAGAGCCTCAAAAAGGAACACAGAGATGTCAACACCTGATTATAGATCAGCAAAATCCACTTGAGTTCACGGTCATGGTAAGTGTTTTTGTAGCAGCAGGAAGAACTAATACACCTGTTTACCTTTTACAGTTCTCTCCCTCCCACCCCCCAGAGCAAGTAGCAGTGAGCAGCTAAGACACTGATGGCACATAACAGGTGCTTAGTAGATATTTGCTGAACGACCGAGCAACTGTCAGCGACAGAGTGGTGGCTGCAAGCACGGGTGAAATGCACCCACACGCCCTGGAGGCGGCATCAGTGCAGTGACTCTTGCAAAGTGACTTCATGTCTCTGAGATGCATTTGGACGTGCTTAAACACGGGCAATTGAATCTCTGCCTCACAGGATTGTCTTATTAATGGGGTATGCATTTGGCACAGCAGTTAAGATGCTGTTTGGGGCACCTGCAACACATACCACCGTCCTTGGGTTTGAATCCCGGCTCCACATCCAACTCCAGCTTCCTGCTAACGTGTCCCTTGGGGGCAGCAGATGATGGTTCCAATACTTGGGAGACCTGGATGGAGTTCTGGGTTCCTGGCTTCAGCCTGGCCCAGTCCTGGCTGTTGAGGGCATTTGGGGAGTAAACCAGCAAATGGGAAATCTTTGTCTCTCTCTTTGCCTTTCAAATACATAGAAGCAAATTTTTAAAAAATTTGTTTTTAAAGTTTTATTAAGGCAATGGCTTGAACCAGAGATGACTGCAACTCTCCCTGGAGGAGACAGCAATGACTAAAAACCTTTAGGGTGGCAACTGCCGTGGCAGTGCTCTCAGTACCCAGCAGGTGAAGCCAGGGACGCCACTAGGCATCCTGGAATGCACAGAGCAGCTTTGCACAACAAGGGGGAATCTGCTCCAAACATCAAGTGCGCTGAGGCCAAGCCACCCAGGATGACAAGGAGCACATACCCAGCATTTGATACTTACAAGGTAACACAAGGGATGGACAGTTGGCACAGTGGTTAAGATGTTGCTTGGGACACCGGCATCCCATACTGGAGTGCCTGGTACAAGTCCTGGCTCTCGTTCCAACTCCAGCTTCCTGTTTGTGGTGCACTCTGGCAAGCAGCAGGTAACGGATCAGGTATGTGGGTCCCTGCCACCCACGAGGGAGACCCAGATTGAGTTCCGGGCTCCTGGCTTCAGCCTGGTCTAGCCTAGCCCTGGTGGTTGTGTGCATTTGAGGAGTGAACCATTAGATGGAAGATTTCTCTCTCTCTCCCTCTCTGTCACTCTGCCTTTCAAATAAAACCACATGCAGTCATTTAAACTCTGATGCCTCTGTGAGCAGCTGCTGGATAAGGGTGGACACCTGACAGGTGGGAAGTGTGTAGGTCACTTGGCGATGTGCCCTTGGAGGGTGCTTCTCACAAGAGCTTGATGACCAGAGTTCAAGTCTGGCCTAGGTTCTCGTCCTGTCCTTGGGGGTTCACCACATGATCACGCCCCCACACCAGCCGAGTGACCAGCCTCCATGGGTGCTGGACTCTCGGGCTTCCCGATCTTTCCTGAACTGCTGCCTCCGGCCCGTAAGCTGAAACACACCTTTTGTTTCCCAAGAAGCTCCTCTCGGCTATTTTAGTTAAAGCCACGAGGAGCAGAGGTGTTCCGGCTGCAGGAGATGGCCCAAGAAACCTTCATGAGAACCAGACTCAGGTCAGGGCTCACACCTTCCAAGTCCAAATGTAGTGAGTAGGTGCAGGGAGGGGTCCACATGGTGACTGTTCCTCCCCAGGGAAAGCCAGCTCAACCTCGCTTTCAGTGATTACAGAACTGGCAGTCCTGTAGAGGAGACCACAGCTTGGTCCTCCGTAAACATACGACCGGTGCCTGTCTCATCCTTGCAATAAGCCCGACAGACCGGGAGAAAAATCCCCGCCACAACTTGAGTTCTGGTGAGACAGGACAACCCTGTGGCTCCTGTTCTTAGCCCAGCCCCGTTCTCAAAGAGAGTCAGCTGCAGTCCTGCTGGGCTGTGGGGGTGGGGCAAACGAGCCTGCGTGAAGAAGCCACAGAGGGCCAGTCTCTGTCTCTGCATCTCCATACTCTTCTCTGAGTCACGTGGGTGGGGGAAATCAGAAGACGGGTGCCAGCCTGCAGGGGCTTCCGGCCTCGGCCTAGGAAACCCAAGGTGTTCCCAGAGCCCAGAACAGTCCCCACTGATGTCGAAGGCCTTGGAGAGCCCCTGACCACAGCCAGTTCCAGTTCCAGGACTGGAGGGGGCAGTATCCAGACTCTTACACCTGAGCTGGCCTCCTCATTACCTTCACAATGTTGCAACCCCACATTTCAGCGACTGAATTTTTTGGGGTCCCCAAAACTTGAGGAACAGAGGCCATGAGCCTTTAAGCCGGTCCAGCTTCTCACAGTAAGTAAGTGGCAGAGCCCTGATGCCTGAGGCCCTCGCTGCATACTGTCACGGCTCCACCAATGGCAGCGCCACGTGGCGGCCACCCCTTGTGAATGCACTCATGCACGCACGTGTGCTAAGGGCTGAGGTAACAGTGTGGGGGATGGGACGGCAAGACCCTCTGCCCTGTTCAGAGCACTCGGGGCGGTGGGGGAGATTGGTAGAAGGTGCAGAAAGAAAAATGAATGCGGCATCCAGACGTGGCCAGGACTGGGAGGGCAGGCCCCAGCCTGGATGGGGGGACAGAGTGACTGGGCTCCAGAGCCGCAGCGGAAGATGCTCAGGAAGGCGGGGCATCGGTGGGTGGGGAGGAAGAGCATGCCAGGCAGGAACAGCAGAGCAGGGGCCGGGAGGCAGAAGTGGCTGGAGGGCACACGTGCCCCATGACAAAGGCGGGCAGGAGGGAGAGCCTGTGCGGGACAGGGCTCTGCTGGCCTCGTGGAGCAGTCTGGATTGTGTTCTGTGCACCATGAGAGGCCACGGAGGGACCAGGCAGAGTCAACATTCTCTGATCTCTGTTGTTTCAGAGACTGCGCTGGCCCTGGAATGCGCAGTGCACTGTGGGAGGTGGGCAGGGTGGAAAGTGTGCTGGGCTGAGGCCGTGCTGGCAGCAGAGGTGGGGACAGGGGTGGCCTGAAGATGTACTTTGAAGGTGATGGCTAGCTAGAAATGAACAGGGGAGGGCAGGCATCTGGGCTAGCGGGAAGGATGCCTGTATCCCACACTGGAGCACCCGAGCTGGATGCCAGCCCCCTGCTTACGCAGAGCCTGGGAAGCAGTGGTGGCTGGTGTGAGTAGTCGCCACCCACGTGGGAAACCTGGATGGAGCGCCCAGACTGGCCATTGTGGACATTTGGGGGAGTTAACCAGTGAATGGGAGCTTCCTTTCTGTGTCTCAAATAAATAAATTTTTTTTAAAAAATCATTTAAAAAAAAAAAGGAATTAACAATATGGACATCTTTGGACCCAGCCATCTTAGGAATTTATGCTTTATTCTTAAGTGTGCAAAGATCAGTCAGGCATCCTTTATAGGAGAGAATGATTCAAATGTTGATCAATAAATGGATTAAATAACAAATAGCACGGGCATTCACAGATCCCCAGGAAACCCCTACAAAGAATGAGGTAGAACTTTCGTACTGCCTCGGGTCAATATCAAGAAACATGTTTAAGGGAAAGGAAGCATGTCAGAAAACGCACATATGTGCGTGTAGTTGCATGCAAACAGTCTGAGAAAACAGACACCAGCCAGTGACAGGGTTCTTTTAGAGGTTCACGTTATGGGGACCATCATTTTCTGCCTTACTTTTTTTTTAAAGATTTACTTAATTATTTGAAAGGCAGAGTTAGAGAGAGAAAGGGGTTCTGTTTGCTGTCTCACTCCCCAAATGGCCACAATGGCCAGAGCTGTGCCGATCTGAAGCCAGGAGCCAGGAGCTTCTTCCGGGTCTCCCATGCGGGTGCAGGGGCCCAAGCACTTGGGCCATCTTCTACTGCTTTCCCAGGCCACAGCAGAGAGATGGTTTGGAATTGGAGCAGCCGGGACTTGAACTGGCACACATATGGCTTTACCCACTGTGCAACAGTGCTTGCCCCTCTACTTTTTTTTTTTTTTTTTTGATAGGTTCCCCAAACCTAAAATCCAAAATCTCCAAAATTCTAAATTCAATACATGTCGGCTCAAAGTGAGACCCTGGAGCATTTCAGTTCACGGATGTTCAACTGGCAGAATCCATGCAAACGTTCCACCATCTGGAAACCCTCCTGCTCGCAATCTTGTTCCACAAGGGCCACTCAACCTGAACTAGCATGGACACAATTTGGTAATTAGAAAAGTGGGATGCATTTACATATATGTTTAAATTCTTTCACTCCTACACATACATTCTCCATAGGAGAGGTGGGGAATGGAGGTGTGGAGGACCCTGGGCAGCCAGGGGTCTGCAAAATGCCGCCTCACTGCCCTTGGAACACATCCAGTTCCCAGAAGAGTCACTGCAATGGCAGTGAGCAGCCACACTCGATGGTGGGAGACAACAGGGCAGCCACCAACTCCTGAACAGCATATCCAGCTAACACGTTCAAGTTCAAAAGCAGCAGGGCACCGATCTCAAAGAAGAAACCCTGGAAACATAGCTCCCATGAGTCCCTCCTGAAAAAAGTTCCAAGCGGGAAAGGCCAGACAAGGAGAGATCAAAATTATGATACAAGTCCGTGGTTGATACTGCTTGAAACACCCCCCGCGTCCCAGGTGGGAGTGTCTGCTCGGAGTCCCTGCTGCTTCCTGCTCACGCGCACCCTGGAAGGCCGCAGATGATGGCTCAAGTCCTTGGGCACCCGGCACCCACAGGAGGGACTCATATGGAATTCCTGCCTCCTGGCTTTGGCCTGGCCCAGACCTGACTGTTTTGGGCTTTTGGAGAGTAAACCAGGGAATCAAAGAGTGTTCCCTCTCTCCCTCTCTGTCTCCCATCTTACAAATAAAATGAATTTTTCTTTTTGAAAAAATTTTTACAAATTTTAAGAAAATTTGTATAAAGTAAAATACACACACACACACACACACATATAGCCATGGAGAAGTTGTAGTAAAAGTGACCACTAACACCATTCTGAGACTGAACAAATTCTAGGTATGGATGCACATTAGGTTACTTATTTAAAATATTTATTTGAAAGGCAGAATGACAGAGACAGGAAGTTAGAGAGATTTTCTATCTGCTGGTTCACTCTACAAATGGCCACATCAGCCAAGGCTGGACCAGGCCAAAGCCAAGAGCCAGGAACTCCATCTGGGTCTCCCACGTGGGTAGCAGGGACCCAAGTATTTGGGCCATCTTCCGTTGCTCTCCTAGGTGCATTAACTGGGAGCTGAGTCAGAAGTGGACCAGTTGGGACTTGAATCAGCACCCAGAAATGGGATGCCAGCGACAGCTTAACTTCCTGTGCTACAATGTTGGCTCCAAGTTATGCATGTTATGAACCTAAACCCTCGGTTTAGGCAGGAAAACCAGGAGAGCATAATAAGTACACATGCCTCCTGGACTTCTTTGCCATCAAGTCAGTCAAATCCAAATAGAGTTGAAAAAAGATGACGACTCCAGCCTCTTACTATTATTTCACAGTGTACTAAACTAATAGATTTTTTTTAAAATAACATTTCTTGTAATAGATTTGAATGTCCATAATCTCTCCTGTTTCAGATTTGGTTTCTTTTTTTTTTTTTTTCAATTAAATGTATGCAAAAAAATCCAAGTGAACTTGATGCCATGTGTCTTTAGGAAATACATAGAAGAGAGAAGGCTTGGTTTTGTAGGGCTGGTACCTCCTTCACAAAGGGTAAGAATGAGCCAACTGCAGGAACCCAGGCTCCCGGGAGGCTCACGTGATGTAAAGGCAGCTGCTCTGGAGGCAAACGGCAGACGAACTCAGCAGCAACACCCTCTCGAGAAGGCCGCTCAAAACCTGTCCATCTGCGGAGATGAGGACCTTGGGCTAGTCGCTTTGAAAGCCAATCTGCCCACACTTCAAAGGGACACGGTGCTGTGAGATGTAGCAGGTGCTTTGAAGTGGTCATCCAGAACTTTCTCTGTGAAAACTTCCTTTATGGCTGTGCTTTAAAACCCCGTTATGTTCAATTTTGGTGTTCAGTGTTTAAAACGTGAAGTTCAAGCCCTCACAACAGAAAAGCCCTCTGCATGGCGGCCGGCTGCAAACAGAGCAGAAGACAAGGACTGGGTGCCGATCTGCCCCTTTGCTGAGAGCCAGGGAGGCTGTGGAGGGATGGCCAACACAGGCAGAGATTGGAAGATGCTGCTGGAGGAAGCAGCAGGTGGCTGGTGATCAGGGGATTAGTCCCTGGAATGCCCCATCTTCCCTGTGCTAGGCTAGACAAAGAGCAGAGCCGGGCGCCCATCAAACAGGACATTTTTGCGATATGATAACAACCACGATAACATCAATAGCAACAGAGACAGCTGCCAGCAGCCGGGCCTTTGAAACCTATCAGCCACTGAGCTAACCTCTGCAGGAACGTTATCTCAAGTCAGCACCCCACACTACTGCATGGTGAGGTCTCCTGAGAGCACTGAAGTGGAAGTCCAAGGTCACTCGGCTCACAATGGGAGGGCCGGGGTTTGGATAAATGAACGGCTGACTCCAGAGTCTGGGCCCTGAGCCTCATGACCATGTTTCTTCCCTGCCTGGTACCAACTTGTAATCAGCAGTCTCCGGAGCGGGATGAAAGTCAGGTGCACAGGGCCGCGGACTGGCATGGAGCTGATGAAACTGCCCATCCATACTCAAAGCTACCTCGAGGCCGCTGAATGTGTCAAAGCGTGTGGTAAGCATCAGTGGATAGAACACTGGACCTCTACTTACACTTAGGAAGGACAGCAGGTCAGGTTCAAGTTCTGGCCCTGACGCTAGCTACCCTCACCTGCAGGTGAAGTGCTGAGCCTCAGGCCCCCACCTCTAGCATGGGAAAATTGCCTGACCACGTTCTTGTTTGCAACCCCTGTGTATTTTAAATTCACTGTCTCGGGGCTGTGTGGTATAGCAGGGTAAGACGCCACCTACGATGCCAGCATCCCATATGGGTGCCAGCTTGAGTCCTGACTGCTCCACTTCTGATCCAGCTCCCTGCTAATGCGCCTGGGAAAGCAGTAGTAGATGGCCCAACTGCTTGGGCCACATGGGAGACCTGGAAGAAGCTCCTGGCTGCTGGCTTCGGATCAGCTGTTGCAGCCATTTGGGGAGTGAACCAACAGTTGGAAGACCTGTCTCTCTCTCTCTCTGACTCTACCTCTCTTTGTAATTCTGTCTTTCAAATAAATAAAATTAATCTATAATAAATAAATGGATAAAATCATAGTCTCCTACATCAATTTTGATGGAACTATGGCTAAGAAAATTTGAGTTACACATAGGCTTCAAACACCTGTGCAAATGCTTTTAGCTTTTTGATACCTTTTACTGTCTAATTTCTTTTTCTAATTTTTTTCTTCTTCTTCTTCTTTCTTTCTTTCTTTCTTTCTTTCTTTCTTTCTTTCTTTCTTTTTTTTTTTTTTTCTGAAAGGCAGAGTTACAGAGAGGCAGAGGCAGAGAAAGAGAGAGGTCTTCCATCCGCTGGTTCATTCCCCAAATGGCCGCAATGGCCGGAGCTGGGTCTACCCGAAGCCAGGAGCCAGGAGCTTCTTCCAGGTCTCCCATGCAGGTGCAGGGCCCAAGGACTTGGGCCATCTCCCACTGCTTTCCCAGGCCATAGCAGAGAGCTGGATCAGAAATGGAGCAGCCAGGACTCAAACCGGTACCCATATGGGATGCCAGCACTGGAGGCAGCAGCTTTACCCACCAGCTAATTTTCTTTCGAAGCAAAATTACTCTGGAGTTCAGTCTCTAAAGTGCATCACTGAAGAAAAAAAAAAAAATTCAATCCCTGTCTTTGAGAAAGCAGTGCCGTAAGAGAAAAGAGCAGGGACGAAGGAGGCAGAGGCACAGGGATCTGCTGTGTGTTTCCTGGCTGCCAGGCTCCTGGGCAGGCCCCTCAGGACCACCCTGTCTTATGGCCCGAGACTGCCCAGAGCAGGTGCGCTGCAGGAAGGATCACGCAGCAGGAAGTTAGACAGGGAAGGCAAGACAGAGACCCAACAGCAAGGAAGGCCACTGGCTCACGACAAATTCTGAGGAATCCCTGAAAGACAGATGGGGTCACATCCATGAAGAACCAAATGCAGAGGAGCTCCAGACCAGGACACGGGCAGGACAATTTGCAATCGAGTGTGGGGTGTGTGCATGGCGGGGCGGGGTACTGAGCCCAGAGTCGAGGTCAAGGGAGAGGAAGCACGTGAAGAGGCGTCCAATGGCGGCGGCAGCGGCAGCAGGGTGGAGGGGAGCCCCTGGCGGCAGGGTGGAGGGGAGCCCCTAAAGGGCTTGACCCTCCCTGGCTGTGTTAGGTAAGAGGCAGCAGAGCTGCTCACCCACAGGCTAAAACCAATAAACAAACTGATACTGAGATATTCATGTGGATCAAAGGTACACCCTATCAGATTGGAAATAGATGAAGCACAAATGGAGAACTATAAGGGAACATGGGTGGCCGGCGCCGTGGCTCAACAGGCTAATCCTCTGCCTTGTGGCGCCGGCACACCGGGTTCTAGTCTCGGTCGGGGCACCGGATTCTATCCCAGTTGCCCCTCTTCCAGGCCAGCTCTCTGCTGTGGCCCAGGAGTGCAGAGGAGGATGGCCCAAGTGCTTGGGCCCTGCACCCGCATGGGAGACCAGGAGAAGCACCTGGCTCCTGGCTTTGGATCAGCGCGATGCACCAGCCGTAGTGGCCATTGGAGGGTGAACCAACGGCAAAAAGGAAGACCTTTCTCTCTGTCTCTCTCACTATCCACTCTGCCTGTCAAAAAAAAAAAAAAAAAGGGAACATGGGTAAGATCACAAGAGTTGATCAGGTCACATACACAAAAATAGCTAAGGATCTACTGCAGTAGTTTGCTAAGGAGGATAAGAACTTGCAGGAGCCTGATTAAAAATGTAGATTAAGATGAGTACTCTATGCCCCCTCCGGATCCACTTCTGTATGTAGGGTATGAGAATTTACATTTTTAATAAGCAGCCCCAGCGATTCTGATATGGGTGGTCTGGAACTGTATTTTAAGAATCTCTAAGCTAGATAACAATAACTAAGGGCTTGATTTAGCAGATGTGCTGAGAACTTTGTGCCCAAAAGAGAATGATTATTCTTTTAAAATATCATAGAGGATTCATAAAAATGATCTGGTTGACCACAAACAAAACCTTAAGAAAGGGACCAGCGCTGTGGTGCAGTACATTAATCCTCCACCTGCAGTGCCAGCATCCCACGTGGGCACCAGTTCGGGTCCTGGCTGCTCCTCTTCCGATCCAACTCTCTGCTATGGCCTGGGAGAGCAGTAGAGGATGGTCTGAGAGCTTGGGCCCCTGCACCCGTGTGGGAGACCCGGAAGAAGCACCTGACTCCTGGCTTCAGAATGGCATAGCTCTGGCCGTTGCAGCCATTTGGGGAGTGAACCAGTGGATGGAAGACCTTTCTCTCTGTCTCTGTCTCTATCTGTAACTCTACCTCTCAAATAAATAAATTGGTTAAAAAAAAAAAAAAAGCCTTAGTAAACTCCAGGAAGATACAAACAGGCCATTCTCTGATTACAATGTAGTAAAAATGAGAAATTAACACAAAAGGATAGTAAAAAATCAAACAAAAACTATTTACTGGGCCGGCGCCATGGCTCAGTAGGCTAATCCTCCGCCTTGTGGCGCCGGCACACCGGGTTCTAGTCCCGGTCGGGGTGCCGGATTCTGTCCCGGTTGCCCCTCTTCTAGGCCAGCTCTCTGCTGTGGCCAAGGAGTGCAGTGGAGGATGGCCCAAGTGCTTGGGCCCTGCACCCCATGGGAGACCAGGAGAAGCACCTGGCTCCTGCCTTTGGAACAGCGCGGTGCGCCGGCCATAGCGCGCCTACCGCGGCGGCCATTGGAGGGTGAACCAACGGCAAAAAGGAAGACCTTTCTCTCTGTCTCCCTGTACTGTCCACTCTGCCTGTCTAAAATAAATTTAAAAAAAAAAAAGAATGAACATTATTCGAAAATCTGAAAATAACAAATGCTATAAATATAAATATCATTATTTAAAAAAAAAACTATTTACTTAGAATGTTTAGAAAAATTTCCCTAAACATGGATAAGAAAAACAAACCCTGAAGTCACAAACCAATTAGAAATAAAAGACAATGAAAGCACTACACAGTAAAATTTGTGAGGCAAGGACAAAGCTATACAAAGAGGAAAATGTATAACCTTAAAATTCATACGCTAGGAGACTGAAAATAAATATAATTTATGAACCAGGATTACAGGGGTGAGGGTGGAAAATCCTAAAATTAAAGCAGAAATTAAACCCGTATTTTACTCAGTTTTCCTCTGAGCCGTGTGAATATTGTTTAACAAGAAAGCATTTACATATTGAGTGTTATTTTAAAAAGGCTACAAAATGATGTGAAAATGCCTAAGAACTCTAAGTAGACTACACATGCAGGCCATAAAGAAGATGCTCCATTCTCACATCAGTTCAGAGGTCATTACGTCATAGTTTGTTAGGCAGTTTCACATTATTTTGTAGCCTTTTTTATAACATCTAATACAAAAGTATTAATAATATTCAAGGGACTGGTGTTGTGGCATAGCAGGTAAAGCTGCTGCCTGTGACACCGGCATCCCATATGGGCGCCGGTTCTAGTCCTGGCTGCTCCACTTCTGATCCAGCTCTCTGCTATGGCCTGGGAAAGCAGTAGAAGATGGCTCAAGTGCTTGGGCCCCTGCACCCACATGGGAGACCCGGAAGAAGCTCCTGGCTGCTGGCTTCAGATCAGTGCAGCTCCGGCCGTTGCAGTCATCTGGGGAGTGAACCAGCGGATGGAAGACCTCTCTCTCTCTCTCTCTCTCTCTCTCTCTCTCTCTCTCTCCCCCTCTCTCAAAATAAACAAATCTTTTTAAAAAAAAAACAGTCAAACAACTCAGAAGAAAACTGAGCAAAATACAGAAAGCTCTCTCCACCCTCTGGTCCACCAGATCCGGCCTTCTGTTTTTCCACACTTCATGACTTATCATCCGTTTATTCATGTGTCTATTGCTCTATCTCATGTCATTTCTGCTTTTACCTTACCCTCTCCTCCACCCTCAGCCTTGCAACTTGGCTCCTGAAGTCAAATGTTTAATGAAGACCAGAACGCGCTTAATCCTGCGGGGCTTGTATTTCTACATGGTGACAGCTGGCTACCACTGTCCTGCACAGCCCTCTCCACTGCCCACCAGACCATGCCCTGGGCCAGGTTTGTTACTTGTTACACACCTAACTGCTTTTTTTTTTTTTTTTAAGATTTTATTTATGTATTTGAGAGGTAGTTACAGAGAGAGAGGGAGAGAGGGAAAGACAGAGAGAAAGGTCTTCCATCTGCTAGTTCACTCCATTGCTAGTTCACTCCCCAGATGGCCACAATGGCCAGAGCTGAGCCGATCCGAAGCCAGGAGCCAGGAGCTTCTTCCAGGTCTCCCACGTGGGTGCAGGGGCCCAAGGACTCGGGCCATCTTCCACTGTTTTCCCAAACCATAGCAGAGAGCTGGATCGGAAGTGGAGCATCCGGGACTCGTATCAGCACCCGTATAGGATGCCGGCACTGCAGGCGGTGGCTTTACCCACTCGTGTGATTTAAAAGTCTTTTAGGGCAGACATTCCATCTAGCAGTTCCGACCCCCACATCCCACATGGGAGGGCCTGGGTTTGTTGCCTGGTTCTGCTCCCCATTCCAGCTTCCAGCTAACAATACACACCCTGGGAGGCAGCAGCTAAGGACCAAGTACTTGGGTCCCTGGTCACCCACGTAGGAGACTCGGAATGAGTTCCCAGCAGCCAGCTTCAGCCTGGCACGGCCCTGGTTGTTGCCAGCATTTGGGGAATGCACCAGCAGATGGGAGATTTCTGTCTGTCTCCCTCTGTCTCTCAAGTAAATGAAATAAAATGCCTAAAACGGTTCTTTGAAATTATCATCATGTGCCCCAAATTCCAATATTTCAGAATCCAAAATGTATCTCTCAACTGACTCCTCTACCAGAAGCAGCACAAAAATCTTTGTCGTTTTACGGGTCCTGATTCATGGTTTGGCAAATACTGTCACTATAATTATAACATAGTGATGTGATGATTGAACTCGGCTTGTGTGGGCTGGCCAGGATGTCTAACCAACAACTCCCTCCCTCCCTCCCTCATTGATTCAATCAATCAACTATTCAATTCATTTGCTTAACAAAGATTTGCATACTCCCTCTATGCCAGGCACTTTTCTAGGGACCAGAAACATGGCAGCTCATCTCTGTTCTCTATAAAGCTTAGATCTGGATCGGGGAGGAATGTTTCAGGCCCTAAATGTATACCTTACAAATGACCTACAGAAATAGACCACAGGGTGCCGGCATGGGCATGGTGGTACAGTGAGTGAAGCCACCTCTTGCAGTGTTGGCATCCTATGTGGGCACTGGTTCGAGTCTGGCTGCTCTACTTCTGATCCAACTTTCTGCTATAGCCTAGGCAAGCAGTGGAAGATGGCACAAGTGCTTGGGTCCCTGCACTCATGTGGGGGACCTGGAAGAAGCTCCTGGCTTCTGGCTTCGGCCTGGCCCAGCCTGACTGTTGCAGCCATTTGGGGAATGAACCAGCATATGGAGGATTCTTTCTCTCTCTTTCTGCTCCTGCCTCTCCTGACTTTGAAATAAATAATCTTTTAAAGAAAATAGCTCTTGGGTGGGTAAGGGCTCCATGAACTATGATGTATCCTCTACTCTATGGCTATTATCATACAGGAATAGGGTTTTCCTTTAAACTTGACCCAGAATTTATGACTTCAGACCTGGCAGGCATAGGAAACATAACCTAACCTCCCAAAACCTCCAGAGGACTGTGTGACTTGGCCAAGGTCTCCAGGCTTGCTGAGTCTAGGCCACTTGCTGTCTACTCCCCCAGGTAGGAACTGCAAGTCCAATGCCTTCAGAAGATGTAAGGTGATATAAAACATCCAGGGGAGTGGTGGCGTGGAGACCAGGGACAACTTGAGACGCGTGCTCAGAATAAGTTTCCTAATTCGCAATAAAGCAGCACCAGCGATGAGCTCAGCTCTCCGCCAGGATGGCTCACAGGTCTGGGGGCTGAGGCTGGCCCTGTTAGTCCAGGTCCAGGTCTGAGCCCTGCCCTGTGGCCATACCCCCTCCCACTGAGCACTCATTTCTGTATTTCGGTATATCTTTTCCAAGCCCTAAGAATTTTTTAAAAATTTTAAAAAGGCTTTCCTACATGCCTCTATTTTCTCCGGATTATTTTCCCTCAAGTTTGAGCCATATTTTGAATATGACCAAAGTTAAAAAAGAAAAAAAAATTAACTGACACATTAATGCCTTCACATGACACAACATTAATTTTTTTAAATTTATCTAAGTTTACCTTTTTTAATAGTAAAGACATAGATTAATTTTATATGAAAATGTCTCAGGAATATCTCAGGACTTTCTTGCCTTCTAGAATGTACAGTAAGGGTGGGTGTTTGCATTGTGGCTAGGATGCTGCCTGGTTCGTGTCCCACCTCCCCTGCTTCAGACCAGCTCCCTGCTCATGTGGACCCTGGGAAGCAGCAGACGACGGCTCAAGTACTTGGGTCCCTGCCACTTACAAAAGAGAATCAGATGGAGCTACAAGCTCCTAGCTTTGGCCTGGTTCATCCCTGGCTGTGGTAGGCATTTGGGGGAATGAACCAGTGGACAGAAGAACTCTATTTTTGTCTCACTCTTTCCATCTCTTTAACTTTCAAATAAAATTTAAATAAATAAGTAACTTTTAAAAAGATGTATTTATTTATTTGAAAGGCAGAGTTACAGATAGGGAGAGAGGGAGAGTCAGAGAGAGAAGTCTTTTCCATCTACTGGTTCATTCCCCAAATGGCCGCAATGGGCAGAGCTGGGCTGATGTAAAGCCAGGAGCAAGAGCTTCTTCTGGGTCACCCACACTGGGGCAGGGCCCAAGCACTTGGGCCATCTTCTACTGATTTCCCAGGCCACAGCAGAGTGCTGGATCAGAAGAAGATCAGCCAGGACTCGAACCGGCACCCATTTGGGATGCTAGCACCACAGATGGAGGCTTAACCTACTACACCACAGCACTAACCCAATAAGTAAATTTTAAAAGTTCTGTAGTTCCCCCATACATGGGCGATGTGTTCTAGGACCCCCAGTGGATCTCTTTAAACCACCAAACTCTATATACACTATATTTCTCCTTATACATACATACCCAAGATAAAGCATAATTTATAAATTAGGCACAAATAAGAGATTAATACAGCAACTAACAATCAAATAGAACAACTATAACCATATGCTGTAATAACAGTTCTATGAATGCGCTTTCTCTTGCATGTGCTATACCTCAATGGTCAATCTGATAACTGAGACAGCCCCCAAGGAGTAACAGATGGGCAGCACAGACAGCGTGGATGCGTGGACAAAGAGATGATCCCCACCCACCCACCAGGCGGGACAGAAGGGGACAGTGTGAGTTCTTGTCCCGCTACTCAGGACAGCATGCAACTGAAAACTGATGAACTGTTTATTTCTGGAATGTTCCATGTATTATTTTCACACCTCAGTTGACCTCAGATAACTGGAACCACGGAAAGTGAAACCACAGATAAGAGGGAAATTGCTGTAGCTTGAAGTCATTTAGTCTTTTCTTGATACTAATGGTCAGTGATTTGTGTAGAAGTTGACCTATAGTGAGACGTTGTCAACAGCAATTTTTTTTTCTTGTCTATGTTTTTCTGTGACTTCATCTCCCACCTGAATTTCCAGAAGTGTAGGATATGGTTCCAAAGAGCAGGGCAGACCCTGCCCCCAACCCTCCCCTGCGAACCTCTGTGGATCTGTGTTGTTTTCACACTTTTTAGTCATCTTAATTTGGCATGACGCAGAAGAGTTGTTAACTTTGATTTTTAAACATCTTTCTTCTGTAGTTCCCCAAATCCAAGCCACAGAGTTCAAAGTACTCAGAAAATGTTCCTTCCATGTGAGGTGTGCTCTAATCTTCAGGCTGCTGGATCAAAATCCCTGGCAGCTCTTTTGTCAAAAAATGTGTTACCTTTTAGACGCCAATTCTGTTAGCTCAAAAACCAGCCTAAAATATGCAACATTAAAATTTTTATTTATTTTTATTTCATTTGAAGGCAGAGAGAGAGAGAGAGAGAGAGGGAGAGAGAGAGAGAGAGGCAGACACATAGAGATCTTCCATCCACTTGGGTTTACTCCCCAAGTGCCTATAAAAGCTGGGGTTGGGCCAGGCCACAGCCAGGAGCCAGGACCTCAATGTAGGTCTCCCCTGGGGGGTGGCAGGGATCACCATCCGGTGCCTCCCAGGTGCACACCAGCAGGAAGGTGGAACTGGATGTGGGGGCAGGACTGGAACCACAACTCTCTGGTAAGGGCTGTGGGGGTACCACGCAGTGTCTTAAGCACTGTGCCAAATGCCAGGCCCTAAGATCTCGTCTTTAGCAAACATCCCAAGTGGTGCCTGTGCGTGTCAGATCTTGAGGACCGCCGCTCTCCTTTCCTTCTAACCGTGGTTCTCGAACACTGCTGCAAAGCCAGACTCGTGGGAGGGACAGGACAGAGTCCCAATCAGAACCTCCAAGGGACAGGCCCGGCACGGTCGTGTTTTCCGTGATTGTTTTTTTGCTCTAGATTTGGAGCTGCTTGTGCCATTTCACGCACAGTTTGTAAGGAGCAATCCGGAGAGGTCCCATCTATCCTCGGCCCAGTTTCTTGTCAGGGTAATGTCTTGTAACAACAGTAGTACATCATCACAACTGGGAAACTGGCATTGATACACATTCCTAGTAGGTGGTTAAACTACGTCTCTCCTCTCACTTGCCTTGTGCCTCTGCTTCTACTGATATACCTCTTTTTTTTTTTTTTTTTTTTTGACAGGCAGAGTGGATAGTGAGAGAGAGAGAGACAGAGAGAAAGGTCTTCCTTTTTGCCGTTGGTTCACCCTCCAATGGCTGCCGCAGCCAGCACACCGCTCTGATCCAAAGGCAGGAGCCAGGTGCTTTTCCTGGTCTCCCATGGGGTGCAGGGCCCAAGCACTTGGGCCATCCTCCACTGCACTCCCTGGCCACAGCAGAGAGCTGGCCTGGAAGAGGGGCAACCGGGACAGAATCCGGCACCCCGACCGGGACTAGAACCTGGTGTGCCGGCACCGCAAGGCGGAGGATTAGCCTGTTGAGCCATGGCGCCGGCCATATACCTCATTTCTTTAATCTGCTAGTGTTGTATTTAATTTTACTTATTTATTTGAGAGACAGAGAGAGAGAGATAGCCAGAAAGAGAAATCCCAAACAGTCCAGGGGCTGAAGCCAGAAGCCAAGAATTCAGTCCCATGTGGGTGGCCGGAACTCAGTCACCTGAGCCACCCTGGTGCCTCCCAAGGTCTGCATTAGCAGGACGTTGAGTCCAGAGCAGAGCTGCGCCTCTTGGTGTTACAATACGGGATGCAGGCAGGCAACCTCACCTATGTCCTAACTGCTCTGCAAAATGCCTAACCTGCTTTTTTTTCCCTTTCTATTTTGAAACCATGTAAAAGCACAGAAAATTGATCATGATCGTATAATTAACACCCAGATACCCCTAGCCTGCGTTCGCCAATTACCATGTTGCCACATTCGTCCCCTGCTTTCCCCTCTTCCGTGTTATATACATAACCTTCATTCTGACCCATTGACGCATGGCTGCTGACCACACAACCCCTCATGCCTGCACTCTTCAGTGTCCCAAGCACAGGACATTCACTCGTCACAAGGCTACCGTTAGGCTTTGCCAACAGCCTGGGGGTCCCCTAGAAGCCCATGAGTTGAAGGCTTGGTCCCTAAAGCCTTAGGTAAATGGTCAACGGATTAAGGGGGGAGACTGGATACAATTCTGGAGTCCAAAGGTGGGTCTTCTAGGAGGTCCTTTGGGTGTGGCCTTGGGAGAGGCCTGGCTATCAGCTGACTTCAGCCTAGCTTCTCTTTCTCTTCCTCACTCCCCACAGGCTCCCCCCTCCATACGTGTCCCACCACTATCAGGTGCCACACTAATGAGGCCCTGAGATCTTGGACTGTGAATGGCCCAAACCGCAAGCTGAAGTGAGCTTTCTTCCTTCCCGAGTAGCTCCTCTCACGTCTCTAGGTTGTAGTAACAAAAGCTGAGTAATATAGCCATGGTACCATGAATGTATGCAGGAAATGTAATGTTGATGCAGTATCATTTTCAAGGCCTTGTGAATTTCGGGAAACCACCGTTCAATGGAGCAATTCCTCTGACCACGTTGCAGGAGGGTGAACTCGCTGTACCTACCTTTCATCGGGTGCGGCCCCAAGCCTTTCTCAGGTCTCAGGCCATTGGTGTCTGCAAAGACCCCAGGCCAGTTGGTTTGTAAGCTGTCCTTCAACTTGGGTCTGTCTGGTTGTTTCCTCATCGGGTTTCATTTTTGAAAAACATTTCTCATCTACATTCTCAGCTACGGCTTCACTGGGGAGCTATTTGGCTAAGGAGAGGTTCCCTCTGTTATGGCTTAAACACTGTGAAGCCGGCGCCGTGGCTCAATAGGCTAATCCTCCTTCTTGCGGCGCCGGCACACCGGGTTCTAGTCCCAGTTGGGGTGCCGGATTCTGTCCCGGTTGCCCCTCTTCCAGGCCAGCTCTCTGCTGTGGCCCAGGAGTGCAGAGGAGTATGGCCCAAGTGCTTGGGCCCTGCACCCCATGGGAGACCAGGAGAAACACCTGGCTCCTGTCATCGGATCAGCGCAGTGCGCCGGCCGCAGCGGCCATTGGAGGGTGAACCAACGGCAAAGGAAGACCTTTCTCTCTGTCTCTCTCTCTCACTATCCACTCTGCCTGTCAAAAAAATAAATAAATAAAATAAAAAAATAAATAAAACACTGTGAAGCCTAACTGATGGATGGCTACCTCTGAGCACCTCACCCCCAGGCAGAAGATCGATAATATTCACAACAGACTGTGGCACAACCTCAAGCAAATGCAGGCCTGGGTCGTTCCCAGCCTGTCACTGCTCATTCCAAGGAACAGGGAATCGTGGTGCCCGGGGTTTCTCTGAGGCCTGAGTGAACAACATCACTTCTTCCTTCTTCAATTTTTTCAAACTGTAACATGGCAATGAAGATACCTAGCATTTTTTTTCTAAAAAAATTTTTTTTTATTTATCTATTTGAAAGCCAGAGTTACAGAGAGAGAGAGAAAGAGAAAGAGAAAACCTCCATCCGCTGGTTTACTTCCTAAATGGCTACAACAGCCAAGGCAGAGGCAGGTCAAAGCCAGGAGCCGGAGTTTCTTCTAGGTCTCCCATGTGGGTACAGGAACCCAAGTACCTGGGCCATCCTCCAATGCTGTCTCAGGCACATTAGCAGGGAGCTGGATCAGAAGTGGAGCAGCCAGGACATAACCGGCACCCATATGGGATGCCAGCGTGGCAGGCCAGCGGCTTAACCTGCTACGCCACGATGCTTGTCCTGATAGTTAGCATTTAACTCTCAGGTCTGATGTAGTGATGGATGGTACATCCTCAATGTGGTGCTTAGCACTCAGTACACGTTCATGTACTGTGAGCTCTTGCTCTCATTTTTAAAACCATCATGAAGAAAAGGCAACTGACAGGAGAAATTATTTGTAAACTATACAACTGATAAAGGATTAATAATCAGAGTATATAAAGAGATCAAGAAACTCAAAAACAATAAAGCAAACAACTCAGTTAAGAAATGGGGAAAGGACTTGAATAGGCATTTTTCAAAAGAGGAAATCCAAATGCCCAACAGACACATGAAAAAAAGGTTCAGGATCACAAACTATCAGGGAAATGCAAATCAAAACCACAATGAGGCTTCACCTCACCCCAGTCAGAATGACTTTCATACAGAAATCAACAAACAACAAATGCTGGTGAGGATGTCAGGAAAAAGGTACCCTAATCCACTGTTGGTGGGAATATAAACTGGTATAGCCACAATGGAAGACAGTATGGAGATAACTCAGAAATCTGAATATCAACCTACCATATGACCCAGCCATCCCACTCCTGGGAATTTATCCAAGGAAAATGAAATCAGCATATTAAAGAGTGATCTGTACCCCCATGTTAATTTCAGCTCAATTTGCAATAGCTAAGACATGGAATCAACCCGAATGCCTATCAATTGAAGATCAGATAAAGAAATTATGGGATATGTACACCATGGAATACTACACAATGGTTAAAAAAAAAAGAAATCCTGTCATTTGCAACAAAATGAATGCAACTGGAAAACATCATACTTAGTGAAATAAGCCAGTGCTAAAAGGACAAATTCCATCTCTTCTCCCTGATCTGTGATAACTAATGGAGCACCTAAAAGGTAATCTATAGAAATGAAATTGACACTTTGAGATGCAATGACTTTGTATAGCCTTTGTCTCAACTGTTAATGAACAGTTTTTTTCATACTATTTGTCGAACTCTTTACTTAGTACAGAGTTAACCGTATGTGCGTAAAGTTAATTGAAAATAGATCTTGGTGAGGCCGGCACTGTGGTATAAGCAGGTAAAGCTGCTGCCTGCAGCACCAGCATCCCACATGGGCACCAGTTTGAGTCCTGGCTGCTCCACTTCCAATCCAGCTCCCTGCTAATATGCCCGAGAAAGCAGCAGAGGATGGCCCAAGTCCTTGGACCCCTGCACTCACATGGGAGACTGGGAAGCAGCTCCTGGCTCCTGGCTTCTGCTAGCCCAGCCCTGCCCTGCTCCTTGAGGCCATTTGGAGAGTGAACCAATGGATGGAAGATTCTTTGTCTCACCTCTCTCTCTCTCTCTCTCTCTCTCTCTGTAACTCTGCCTTTCAAATAAATAAATAAATCTTTTTAAAAAGAAAACAAATCTTAGTAAAAAATAAGAATGGGAATAGTAGAGTGAGGAGGAAGAAAGGTGGGAGTGTTGGTTGGGAGGGTGGGTATGGTTGGAAGGATCACCATGTTCCTAAAGTTGTATTTATGAAATGCATGAAGTTTGTATTCTTTAAATCAAAAGTTTCTGGGGGGAAAAAAACATTGCCAAAAAAAAATTCATGTGTTTTAAGTCTTCTGGTGGGCAGGCCAGAGTTTTTTCTGTTAGAGCCAAATCCTTTTGTTAATCTATGTGGTTGTCACAGAAGCTCTCGTGGGGCCCATCTTCTGCCCCAGCAACTTGGCTATGGGAGAAGTGCTGGCAACTTCCTGCTTAGGGTGCTGGGACTCCACCTTACCATTACACCCTGAGAAGTTAAAAGGATTCTTTCTCTGTACTGCTGGGAGGGTCAGGCCCTTGTAGGTTCAGAAGGGAGAAATTAAAGTCACAGGGTGTGGTGCCATAGAGACAAGCACAGAGACCTAGGCATGGTAGAAGCAGCCTACAGTCCTGAAGATATGAGGGAGGCATCATTCTTCTTTTGGGGCCCCTGCCTCCCCTCTCTGTCTCCTCACCCTCTGCTCTCACTCCCAAAGGTGAACTGATTGCACTCTTGCTGTCCCGGCGCCACTGCAGGCACAGCCAATACCAACACCAGGATTCAAACTCATGCTACCAACTCCCAAAACAGCGCTCTGACCCAATGAACTGCATGATGGTTGGGGGAGTGCTGGCATGGAAAGATAGCTATGGGATGTTGTCAAGTAAATAAAGTACAATCATCAAATGGCATGGATAGTACAATCCCTTTATATTATGGTAATATTTTTTTTTTACAAAGGTACCCAGTTAAGGGTTATTACATGGTAGTCCCAAATGGCAGAAGTATCCAAGCAATGGAACTGCCTTAAAAGTGGTCCCTCAGGGGTAGGTGTCCCGCACAGTGGTTAAGCTGCTGCTTGGGATGCCCACATCCCATATCAGAGTCCTGGGTTCGAGTCCTGACTCTGCTTTTGATTCCAGCTTCCTGCTCATGTGCACCCTGGAAGGCAGTGGTGATGACTCAAGTACCTCAATCCCTGACACCCACCTGGGAAACCCAGGTGGGAGTTCTGGGACCCTGGATTCAGCTTGGCCCAGCTCTGGCTGTTGTAGACATTTGGAAAGCAAACCTGTGAATGGAAGATCTCTTTGTCTCCGCCTTTCAAATCAAACTAAATAGATAGATGAATAAATACAATATTATGAAAAAGCAATCCCGCATTTTTCAAGAATCACTGTTGAAATGGATGAAGGACAACTGCAGAGATTTGCTACAGGGCCCTGTGGGGTGGGGTGCGCTGATCACAGGGGACAGATGCTTGGCCCTGAGAGCTGTATGCATCTGTAATAACGTTGAATGGTGATCGTGGGAAGACCCCTGGGCCGCCAGCTCCAGAACCCACACGATGGGAACAGACTCCTGAAGGTTTCCAGGAGACGTCCATGGGACGGGGGTCACACCTTCCCCTTATTTCTCTTGCTCTTGGATAACTCCACTGGGGGAACATCAGGGGACCGGGACATCCCTGGTTGACTTTCCTTAGGTGCAAGGACACCTTTCATTTTTAGTCTGGAGGGTTTAAACCAGCTGACTCACAGTCAGTGAGAGCCCCACATCATCCCAGCCCTCAAGCCCTGTGCAACCTGATCCATGCCTGCTTCCCTGGCCGCACCTCCTCTTCCTCACCGTGCCCCCGCTCTGTAACCACGCTGGCCTCCTTGCCAGCGTTCCACCTCGGGCCTCTGCACCTGCTCCTCCAGGGGCCTGGATGCTCTGCTCTGCGTGGCTCACTCTCTCCCTTCTTATGGTCTCTACCACGATATCACCTCAGCTCTCTTTCTTAGAAGTCCCCACCACCTCCTGATCTATACTCATTTACCATCTTTTTATAATTCTTTTATTTTGAAAGGCAGAGACCCAGAAGATATGGACATACAACACACACACACACACACACACCAATGCCCACAACAGCTGGGGCTGAGCCAGGCCAAAGAAGCCAGGAGCCAGGAACTCCACCTGGATCTTCCACATGGGTGGCAGGGACCCAACTACTTGAGTCCTCACCTGCTCCCTCGCCTTCCAGGGTGCTCGACAGCAGAAAGCTAGAATCAGGAACAGAGCTTGAACTCAAGACCAGGCACTCTGCTGTGGGATGCAGGTGTCAAGTGGCATTTTTTTTTTTGAAGTTTTATTTTATTTATTTGAAAGAGTTACAAAGAAAGGCAAAGCCAGAGAGAGAGAGGGTTCTTCCATCTGCTGGTTTACTCCCCAAATGACCGCAACAGTCAGAGCTGCACTGATCTGAAGCTAGGAACCAGGAGCTTCTTCCGGGCCTCCCATGTGGGTGCAGGGGCCCAAGCACTTGGGCCGTCTTCTGCTTTCCCAGGCCATAGCAGAGAGCTGGATCAGAAGTGGAGCAGCCAGGACTCGAACCAGTGCCCATATGGGATGCCGGCACTGCAGGCGGTGGCTTTACCCACTACGCCACAGTGCCAGCCCCTCCTAAGTGGCATTTTAACAGCTGTACCAGATGCCTGCCCCATCATCCATCTTATCTGCAGTGTTGAGAACTTGGTGGTGGGGACTGCGGCACACCGGGGAACACACACCTGTCCAAGGGGACACCCGCTCCCCAGCCCCACTCATTGCTATCGTAGAAGAAAGTGGCTCCTAAGCCTTCTGATTTTTCAGCGCAAGCCCCTGGCTCAGGCTTTCACACAGCATCTCCTGAGTCTTAAATGTCAGCTAGGAAATCACATCTTTGAAAAGCACCGTGCAGGTCGGCGGGGTGGAGGCCAGGAGAACATGTCTGCAGCACACAGGTTTGTGAACGCACAGCCACGGGGAAATTGAAGTTCACGGAGGGTCTGATTGAAGGCAAAGAGGCCGGTGTGTTTCAACAGCGAGGGTCGGAAGACAAGTACCTCCGCGGACACGCATTTCCTATTGCTCCATTGTGGGCTGCGCTTGCAAACAGTGAGAGGCGGCTGAGTGTGTGTGCCCACGCTTTCTTTTTCTTTCCCTATTCCATCTGCATCCCTGAAGGCTTCTGCCATCCCCGGAAAACTAGTGCTGCCATTTGCCTCTTTTATTTAGCAGGAAATTTCCAAGGGGAAATGGACTGTGAAGCCTTAAGGAGAGCCCCCTCAAGATGGGGTTTTTGGAAAAAGGGAGAGAAAGAAATACAATCAAGCACTCACAGGGAAGAAAATGAAATGCTGGCAGAGCAGCAGCCATGCCAATTCTGAGCAGGTGCACAGAGGAACACTAACGGAACCCAGGAGCAGGTGAGGGAGCCTTATGGGGCAGGGAGCTTGGGAGCTTGCGTAGGAGGGACTGCGGGCTCACCGCACAGCAGGTGCTGGATGCCTGGCCGACGGCAGACTGCTACAGCCCCTTGTCTGCAGGGCACACACGCATACTGGGGCATGGATGCGAGGCCGGCCCTGCGGCAGGTGCAACGTGGCTGAGGATCAGCCTCCCCAACAGACGAAGGCAAACGCACGGCTCCGTTTGCTCACTCTGATTCTGAGCAGAGGACAAAAGCATACTGTGTGTGTGTGCATGTGTGTGTTGTGTGGCCGGAGTTTTCAAGTCGACGAAGACCACAGCTTTTCCTACTGCTTAATTCCCGTTTCACCGGTGGGCCAGAGAAACAAGGACACGGAGTCGTTCCACAGGCAAGGACAAGGACTCTTTGTTTTTGAGGAAGACAAAAATTTGCAATTTACTCCCAGCCCCCTGGGACCCCCCACGTGGAACAACAAGGTGAGGCCCGCTTCTCGCCTGGCCCTCCATCATCAGCAGACACGGCAGTGCAGACACGCCACGGAAAGCAGACACATGTTCCCTGGACCACAGGCCACTCGCCTGGATGCCCACTTTCATTCTGTAAAAGCAGTTTGGGGGCATGGAAGCGCCGGGCGGAAGTGAGGCTTGGGCCCTGTGGTGAGGCTGTGCAATCTGCCCATTGCCCAGGGGCCAGCTTACCAACTTGACCATCACTTGCCATCTCTGGAGAATTCCACCTGTGCGTAACCAGGTAGACAATCTACTCACATACTCTTGACTATAAAAGCAATGCTCTCGGGGTAAATGCCAGGTAACCATCCTCAGGCACCCCCTCACCTCATTCCACATCCCATTGCTCTCCTATGCCTGCTCCCCAAATAAGCCCAGCCTCACACCCACTACACTTGCTGTTCCCTCTGCCTGGAATGCTTTTCCCATTGCTGCTTCCCAAGCTGCGCCTGCTTACCCATCACCATTCAGCTGAAATGTCATACCTAGGAGAGGCCCTCCTTCCCTCTCTCCCATACCATCTTACTGTCCTACCTTCCTGAGAATACATCAGTACCTGAAATGATCTCACTGCTTGTTCCTTTGGTTTTCTTTATGGTCTGTCTCCCGTTTGGAGAATAATAATGTAAGTTGTTTAAGAATAAATGTCTCAGCAGTTCTGTCCATTGCTCTGTCTCTGGTGTCTGGGACAGAGCCTGAAGCCCAATAACAGGTGCACGACAGATGCCTGCTCAAGGCAAGACTGGGATACACGAGGGGACTTGCAGAAGTTTGGGGAGGGGTGGGCATTTAGCCTAGTGGTTAAGGCACAGCGTAGGAGGCCCTCATTCCATGTCGCAGTGCCTGGGTTTGAGCCTGCCTCTGGCTCCTGACCCTAAGCTTCCTGCTAGTACCTTTCCCGGGGGGCAGCAGGTGATGGTTCAAGTGAAGCCACCCACACGTGGCTTCAGACTACGATTAGCTTCAGTGGGGCCCTGGTCCCAGCCATTGTGGGCATTTGGGGTGTGAACCAGCAGATGCGAGCGAGCTCTCTCTCTGCTTCTCAAGGAAATAATAATTTTTAAAAAGTTTAAAGTCCATAGAAAAATTGAATTGAAAGATTCTTATTTTTTGCATTTTTTTCCTACTCTGTGTTCCCATGAACTTAGGAAGACTCCCTCCTACTACTGCAGTTGAGAGGATATGGCAGTCTGAGTACGATGGGAGTGAGCAGCTGGCAAAGTCACGCACTGACCACGAGGACCCTGAGCCACAGCAGTTTGTGCTTGCGTTCTCTGCTGCCTACGGCGGTAACAGTGCACGTCTACATATATAGACAGACTGAGTGCCAGCTCTGCCCGCCTACCTTTCCCCACTAAACTCTGACCCAGGGCGAAGTCACTCCCTCTGGGGAGCCTTCCTGGACGCCAGTCCCCTCCTCCCTTCCCCCCATGCTTTGTCCTCACTCCTCAGCTGCTCTGTGCCATCGAGGGGCTATGTGGGGTATCAGACCCCAGCCTCACTGACCTGGGGACACCGGCATCTAGCACCCAGCCCACGTGCTCATCAAAGTGTGTTGAGATGAATACAGGAGGGAGGGACCCAGGTGCGAGTGAGGACAATGGCATGAATAACTGATGGAAAGTGTCCCAAGGGCCACCGGAGCCCTGAGCTCAGGGCACAAGGCCACGGCCAATCCCTACCTGTGGACGATCCCCAGAAACATCCATGGTCTTGGCATCGGCATCCTCAGTCGACTCAAAATCTTCCGAGTAGTCCCCGGGGGGTTCGATGTGGAGCCTCGAGCCGGCTTCTGTTCGGATCTGCACCGATCTCTATGCACAAAAATTGAGACAGCTTCAGAGATGGGGGTAGTGAACGTCTGTGTTCCTCCCAGGGACGTGGACTAGCATGGGAGGGGCTGAGCACAGGAGTCTGGCGCAGCTGGGGGGTCTCACACAGGCCGGCACCACGTGGGTCGGGCCACCTGGGCTCAGAAGTCTTCACTGCCTCTTACTGGAACTTCCCAAGTATGTGCCGCAGAGTTCTTAAAAACAACCTTTCTGGGGCTGGCGCTGTGGCGCAGTGGCGCAGTGGCGCTGTGGCGCAGTGGGTTAAAGCCCTGGCCTGCAGTGCTGGTATCCCATATGGGCACCGGTTCTAGTCCCAGCTTCTCCTCTTCCAATCCAGCTCTCTGCTATGGTCTGGGAAGGAAGTGGAGGATGGCCCAAGTCCTTGGGCCCCTGCACTCGCATGGAAGACCTGGAAGAAGCTCCTGGCTTCAGATCGGCCCAGCTCCAGCCATTGCAGCCATCTGGGGAGTGAACCAGTGGATGGAAGACCTCTCTCTCTGTCTCTACCTCTCTCTGTAACTCTTTCAAATAAATAAAATAAATCTTTTTTTAAAAAAAAAAAAAAACCCTTTCCATTTGAGATGATCAGGCCTTTGGGAAGTATTCAGCTTCTCAAAAAGGGCCTTGTGAGCAAGTGATTTTGATCATTTTTTGGGGGCGGCACTTTGGCGTAGCAGGTAAGGCTGTCACCTACAGTGCCAGCATCCCATATGGGTGCCAGTTCAAGTCCTGCTGCTCCACTTCCAATCCAGCTCTCTGCTGTGGCCTTGGGCCCCTGTACCCACGTGGGAAACCTCGAGGAAGCTCCTGGCTCCTGGCTTTGGATCAGCTCAGCTGTTAACGGTCATTTGGGGAGTGAACCAGCAGATAGAAGATCTCTCTCTCTCTCTCTCTCTCTCTCTCTCTCTCTCTCCTGCCTCTGCTTTTCTGCAATTCTGCCTTTCAAATAAATAAATAAATAATCTTAAAAAAAAGATCATTTTGTGAGTTCAAGATCAGCCTAGGTTTTGTCTCTCCACTCCGGGCTCCCCCCATGATCATCGTCCACACCTCCTACGAGCAGCCTACGTGGATGCCAGCCCATGGGGCCTCCTGAGCCTGAACAACAACCTGCAAACCAGAAGCTGAAATAAACCTTCTCTTTCCCAAGACACTGTTCTGGGCTGCTTTATTTAGAGCAACACAAAGCAGAATTAATACACCTGGTGTGGCAGGCTGTGGGCTGACACCCAATATCCATGTCCCCTTCTCCTCCTGCACTGAGTTCCCAGAATCCCCTGCGGCTGGGCAGGAGCCCCGAGGTGCAGGTGGGAGGCAGGATGGGTGCCTGTTCTAGGCTGTGCCCTTAAAAGGAAGAAGCTCGGCTCCCCTGGCCCTGGGTGGAGGAGGCAGTGAGCTGTCCGGGGCTGTGGGGAGGGAGGGACATCTGGAAGATGCCACGGCACAGAGTTGGTGCCTGGCTTCTCCCATGATCCCCGGGCTGCCTGCTCCTGCCTCAGCCGTGTCCTGCCAGAGACATGAGCTTCTGTGCTGCTCAAGCCTGCGTGACCGGGGCCCTGCTGTGAGAGCAGCCAGGCCTGTGCCCTCATGGAGAAAGGCAGAGTCCTCTGTGATGCAGCCCATGGCCCCACTTCTGATTCCTGGGCACGCACTCGCACGCCTGGCAATCGGGCCAAACAGAACCACCCGTAGCCGAGGAGCGCCCATCAGGAAATACCTCCACCTCCCCCTCCTGACTCGGAACACATGTGTGGCCCAAGCGTGGGAGTGAGAGTCAGGTCTGGCTGATCAGCCCATCCACCTCTCACAACAGGCCCTAGCCTGCAGATTCCGAGATGGGCCTGGAGCCACGGCAGCCAAGGAGGATGGCCCTGGGACTCCTGCTAGAGCCACGGGGAGGAGCTCTCTGCTGTAGGAGTGGTAAGATAAAGTGTGCCAGCAGCTGCTAAGGGCCGTCCTGTCCTAACACAGAGAGGAAAGGAGCTGACAGGCTGAAGTGGAGTTCTGATGAATTTGTGTAGATGCCCTGGATCCAGCTGCACCTGAAGCAAGTCCAGTGACCCTTTCTCTTTGGCTTAGACCAACATAAATAGCAATTATGTTCCTTCTGACAGTCTTGACCCTCACCTGTGCCCTAACCTCTCCGACCCCTGTGCCTTTGCTCATGCTGTTCACCCAATTTGAATGCTCTTCTCCCAAATCTCTTCCACGTACCCAAATCCTAGGTAAGTTTGGAGACAGCGCTCTCTGCCCACGCAACAGCTGTCCACTGCCTGATTCTGTGGAGGTGGCAAGATGCCTGAGGACAAGGAAGAAAGCCACATTTCAGGGTGGCCCGGAGGAAAAACAGAGGAAGCCTGGGTTGCTGGCGGCACCAACCACCCGTCTCCTATAGGCCGCCTGCCTCCACATGGCAGTCTGAGCCGTCATGGTTACTTACAGGGGAACTCAAGCCCAGTGACACTCCTGTGGCTGTATCACAGTGGGCCATGCCTGGTGAACAGCCTGAGATCTAACCTCAGGCAGACTGGCTCAGTTCCCAGAACCCTGATGCTAACTCCCTGTATGACCTAGGCAGGGCACGTCCCCTGACACCCCAGGCACCAGCTTCCCCATGTGCCAAAGCGGCACTCACGCTGTGAGGATGATACACAAGGGAGCAGGCTGGGGCTGGAGAGGCACCCACTCATGTGCCAACAGCTCTGCACAGGTGCCCGGACCTCCCCCTACCAAAGGAGGGGACACATTTCCTCCAACACGGACCCTAAAAGCAAGCCAACAACATCATCCACTCATCAGCTGGAGAAACTGCTGTGTGTTCCCAGGCTGGAGGCAGATCTGGCTGTGAGCAGGGCCCAGACTGGTGTGGGGTGAGCGTGGTGCCCAGGGCGCTATTGGAAATGGCCTCACTCTTGGGTGCCAACGTGCACGTATGCAAATCTGACTATGAGACCCCCTCAGATCTGCGCGAGGCGCCTTGCCTGTGCTTGTCCTGGTCCTGTGGCTGAGTGGTAGAAGACACAGAGCCCGAGTCCTGACTCCAGAACCTGAGTTCAAGGCAAGTCAGGCGTTACTTTCCCCGAGGCCCTGGCAAGACCCTTCCACCCCGTGTGAGGTTCTGCTGCCCCACATGCTTAGGAAATGTAGCATGTTGGAGCCTTATGGCCCCACACGACCTGCAACTCAGGCCAGGGCTCTCTTCTTCTTCAAATTCATTCATTCAATCTACTTATTTGAGGGGTAGAGAGGTAGGCAGCAAAAGATCTCCTATCTGCTGATTTAATCCCCAAATGCCCACAATAGCCAGGGCTGGGCCAGCCAGGAGCCCAGAACTCCATCCGGGTCTCTCACATGAGTGGCAGGGACCCAAGTACTTGGGTCAACACCTGCTGCCACCCAGGGTGCACATTAGGAGGAAGCTGGATGGGAAGCAGAGTCGGGACTTGAACCAGACATGGCAACACAGGACGTGAGCGTCCCAGCTGGTGGCTTAACCCCTGTGCCAAACGTCCACGGAGTGATCAAAGCTCACGCTGTGGCACGCCTCCTGCTCCCCTCAGTGCTGCCACTGCAGCTGCCACGTCACCCAATACTCCACGGTGCATTCGCTCACAACACACCCCCAGGGGAAAATGAGGCCCAAGGACATTAGACGCTCATCCAAGGTCACCCCACTAAGAAGCCGCGGAGCCTAGTGTTAAAAACCCCAGTGGCGTGGCTCCAGAGGCCAGACAACCCACCGCGACCGGCCAGCTTTTCCTGTAAACGGCTGGAGAGTACACATCTCACACCCTGCCAGTGTGTGCTCGCTGCTGTAATACTCAACTGTCCCACTGTAGCTCGAACACAGCCCCAGACAAAGCCGAAACAAATGGGCTGGCCAGGTTCCAATCACACTTGGTTTATAAGAACAGGCTGAGGCCGGATTCGGCCCAGGGACTGCAGTTTGCCAACCAATCCCTGTTCTAAGCCACCACAGGACACTGCCTCAGCAGGCCCAAGAGGGATAAATGTGCCCCACCTGGCGACAGCAGAGACCAAGCGGGCTTAGAGAATTGCCTGCGAAGATCTGAGGTACAGGAGGCAGGCAGCGGGTAAGCCACAGATGACTCAGGGCAAAGAGCTTGGAACGAGAGAGTGCAAGGGGCTAGAAAAGCAGCTGGGAAGTCTCTGTTTGCGAACAGAGAGAAGAGGTACAGAAGGAAGGTACCACTGTTTGCTTCCAGAACCTTCCAGAAGCCCCTCTGGACTCTGAGTGCCCTGTGCCGTTCCCTCCACCTCCTCCCACTCTGCTGTGCCCTCCTGACCACGTGCTTGGCTGCCCTGGGCTCTGGCACCAAGTGACACGTGGCTTTCTCCCGGGCTCTGCCCACTCGCTCTCAGAGCCGAGCAAGTGCCAGCAGCAAGATCTGAGGAGGGAAGCACCTCACAGGGCGCAGGTCCCCTGGAGGCTTCCAGGCCAGGACACTCCTGGAGGCCCCCTGCCTCAGCCAGGATGAGGCTGTAAAGACTCTGACTTCACTGCTGAGATGGACTCCCTGGGACATGTTCAACAAGCGCCCCCCCCCTCCTCTGCAGGAACCCCTAGCAATGTCCAAATGCCAGGAGCCTTCTGGGCGAGGAGGAGAGAGTGTGAGGAAGAGGGGGGAGGACCTGTAGGTTTGAGCCCAGGTCTAAGGAGGAGCCTGACTCCCCAGCACCAGCCAGTGCCTCGGGTGGGGCCCAGCCCCTCCCGCAGGGTTCTGATATTTGGTCTAGAAAGGGAGCGGCCTTGACTAGGGCCTTGGGATTTATGAAGATGGCAGAATTTCAGTGCCCCTGGCCCCTCACCTTAGGAGTCAGCAGGTGCATTTTAACAATAGAACCACTGTGTCTGGCTGTCTGGCACGCAATGCCCTGTGTCCTAGCAAAACACCCTGCTCTTCTGGGAAATCCTCTCCTCACTCCTTGGCCTGCTAATCCAAGTGGAACTGAGTTCCCTCCCAGGGGCAGACGGAGCTGTGACGCAGGCCTGGTCAATCAGAGCATGGTTCATGGTGACTGGTTCAGGGGAACCCAAGAAAGGCAACAACAGGCGTCAGATCGGAAGCGGGAGCTTCTGGTAACTCCCGGTACTCCACGGGGCACAGGAGGAAAAGCAGAGCTGAAAGCAATGCGTCCTCTGACGTGGTCTGAGCCGCTGGGCCCAGCCACAGCTGAACGTAGGAGAGCAAGTCATGGAACCGGGATGGGGCCAGGCAGTGGGTGCAGCTAAGACAATGCCTGGGAAGCCCGCGTCCCATGTCAGAGCGCCTGCTTTGCGCCCAGGCCTCTCCACTTCCCATCACAGCTTCCTGCTAACACGCACCCTGGCAGGCAGCTCGAGAGGACTCAAGGGCTCGGGTCCCTGCCACCCACGTGGGAGACCTGGATGGAGTTCCAGGCTCCAGTCTTCAGCCTGGCCCAGCATCAGGGGATGGATGATCTCTGTTTTTCTCTCTCTCTGTCTGTCTTTCCCTTAAAATGAAAATAAATTTGAGAGAGAGAGAGTTGGGAAGAAGACAGCTTTGCCTCTGATTTGAATTTTAAAATACAGGGAAGGGCTCCAGCACTCCAGGAGAGGGCCCAGGTATCTTTTGCTTCTGCAGTTTTCCCAACCTCGCCTCCCAGCGGTTCAACAACACCCTGGTTTCACCAACATCACCAAGGGGCAAACGCAGGTTTGCAGTGGGCATTCAGGCCCAGAGTCGGCAAAGTCCTCACTGAGCACTGACTGCACAGAAGCTTCTGGAAGCATGGCAAGACGGCGAAGAACACCTAAACACCGCTCTGAACATTCTGTTCCATTTTGCTGAAAGTTCTAAAACACAGTCCATCAATTAAGTACACACACACATACACACACACAAAACAGAAATAAATAAATTTTTTTAAAAAAGAGGCCAGGATTTAGGGCCCAGAAGATCTGGTAGTTGTATTTGATCATGACCTACCAACGCCTGCTGCTCATGGGCAGGAGCTAGTATGGCCAGCTCCCAGAACCCCCTGGCTACACCTGCTCTGGCTGTCAGCCCCAGGATTCCGAGGGGGTCCTCAGGCTAGCCATATATAGGCCATACGATGCAGAGCCAGGAGCCAGAGATAGGCCTGAGCTGGCAGAGACAAAGTGGGCTGGAGGCCAGGGTGGCTAGTGGCCCAGAGAGTTCCAGCAGTGCTGAGGGGCAAGCAAGACACCGGCAGGGCCCAGAGCAAGGGCAGAGAGTGGGAAGGACACAGCCAGTCCAAGCAAGAACGTGGCCACGCCTGCAGTCTGGCCGATGCCCTTGCTTTCCTGATCACACCAGCTCCAAGGAATACAGTCCTGGCCGAAGCTGACTCCCTGTGGGACCTTGGATAAGTCACAGGATCTTGTAGGGCCATAGATTCCTTCTATTTTCTTTTTCAAATGAGAGTTGGGCTGAATCATCTCTAGGTTTGCTTTTCATCTCTAAAATTCTATTACACCAATAAAGAACAGTAAAAAAAAAATTAAGGTGGTCCATAAAAACAAAATATTACTACAAAGAACACAGAGCTTAACTACTGAAATTTGAACGCAAATCTCTCCACTGGAGTTCATTAGAAGCTTCTTTACTCATGAAATTGGAAAATAATTCGCTTACTTTCCAATGAAGATAATTCGCTCTAATTATGAGCATTTGTTACCTAACCACCCTGGAAGACAGGTTGGCCCAGTCCCCACACCCCTGAGCCTCTCTGCTCCAGGTAGCTAGACGCTGCATCCAGGTTACACTACGCCTGTCTGTTGCACTTAGCTTCTTTGAGTATCTTCCTACCTTCTATCTCATTTATTCTCACAACAATTCAGGCAGGGAAGTGGAAGAAGGTGACATTAATATCAATATATGCCGCTTGCAAAATTAAGGGGTGTTCCTCTGCATTTTGCAAGGTGACCTGCCTGCTTGGGCTGGGAAGCAATAAATAAGATCGAATGTAAATGAAACGTGCGTACTATACTTTCTAGAATAGATGTATGCCTGCAGGAAAAGAGAACGAACAAAATAAAGTGACTGCATGGAATCTTTGTAAATATAATCCTATTCTCCCACGTACGGTTTTAGAAGGGTTTTATCTGCACTCAGAATTTCCTTTCAATGGTCCCAAGACTGTGATGCGTCAGTTTTACTTTCTGTAGATACAGGTAATAAGCACTGCTTCCATTTAGAGGGGAGTCACATCGTCCTCGGAGGACTTTCAGAAGTCATCAGGCGAGGGAAAAATCAGTGTCAAAATTACCTTTGAAAAAGAGCCTTCACCTCCCGAAAAGTACAGCCTTCGGGATACAGCTTTTTATAGCCATTGCTGTGATGAATGTGCATGTGTAATTTTGGTGCATATGGAAATGTATAGTACATGATAGAAATACATATGCAAGCTATAATTTTATGGTATTCTTAATTAAACTATTCATACTGTAACTACTCCATCTTCCCTCTTCGGGTGGGAGGAGAGTGATGAGGGTGCAGGCAAGGGCCCAGCACCAAGTTCACAGAAGTTGAATGCCTGGCGGATGCAGCTTCAACATACTGGGCACCTACTCTGCGGCCAGCACCTATGCAGAGGCATCATCTCCTGCGTCTTTACCACCACTCCTTTAGACCAGCACTCAGCACACTTATTCTGTAAAGGACTGGATAGAAAATATTCTTGACTGTGAAGGCTATAAGGATATAAGGTCTCTGATGCAACTCCTCAGCTCTGCCACCAGAGCCCAAAAGCAGCCACAGGCAACATGTAAACAAACGGGTGTGGCTGTGTTCTAATACAACTTCACTTATAAGAGCAAGCAGCAAATCAGATGTGGCCCAAGGGCTGTGGCTGGCCGACTCTTGTTTTAGATGCACAGCTCTGTTCTCATGGGTACAAAGCAAAGAGGGAGAGAATCAAGCTGAGGGCCAGTGATTGAACTGCTTGTAGAAGGTCACAGAAATGCAGATTCAGGGCTCAGCATGCGGCTAACTGCCGTCATTACCATCATTATGTTAGCCTCATCACCACGGCCATCATCACCACCACCGCCATCACCATGGGAGTTCACTTTTAGTCTGGATCTACAGTGGGCCAGGCACCCGGGCTCCAGGCTGAGCAATACATCAACTCATTGACTCCCCACAGCTACCCTGTGAAACAGGCACTCTTCTCTATTCTACTTGTCAGAGGCACACAGTGAGTCCAAAGAGTTCAGGACACTTACCCGGTGTCACACAGCTGGCAAGCGGAGGAGCTTCCCTTTCCATCTGGGCAATTCGGCCTGAGCCTGCACTGCGAACCACCACAGACTAGACTTCTCTCAGCCTGGTCCTGAGACCAGTGCAAGAACGAAGTCAGTCGCAACAGTTCACGGGGAGAGGGAGCCCGTGGGAAGGAACTCTGCTGTGCTGCACCTTTTGACTGTGCTTTGATTCCCCGAGCAGTTAATAAGGGGGGTTGAGGAAAATGACTCCCCAGCGGAGTTGGGGTTCCCTTCCAGCCAGATGGTGCCCTGAGGAGCCCTAGAAGACAGCAAGGTGCCCGCCGGCGCCAAGGCTCAACAGGCTAATCCTCCGCCTTGCGGCACACCGGGTTCTAGTCCCGATCGGGGCGCTGGATTCTGTCCCGGTTGCCCCTCTTTCTGTCCAGCTCTCTGCTGTGGCCAGGGAGTGCAGTGGAGGGTGGCTCAAGTGCTTGGGCCCTGCACCTGCATGGGAGACCAGGAGAAGCACCTGGCTCCTGCCATCGGATCAGCGCGGTGCGCTGGCCGCAGCGCGCCAGCCACGGCGGCCATTGGAGGGTGAGCCAACGGCAAAGGAAGACCTTTCTCTCTGTCTCTCTCTCACTGTCCACTCTGCCTGTCAAAAATAAAATAAAATAAAAATAAAGAAGACAGCAAG
Source organism: Lepus europaeus (assembly GCF_033115175.1). Taxonomy (NCBI): domain Eukaryota; kingdom Metazoa; phylum Chordata; class Mammalia; order Lagomorpha; family Leporidae; genus Lepus; species Lepus europaeus. The sequence continues at coordinate 32,399 of NW_026909011.1, read as the reverse complement.
GTGCCTGCAAAGCCAAATGCGGAGAGGTGGGCTTGACATTACACACTGGCTCCCACCGTGGCAGCAAAGGCTGGACTTGGGAGAACAAAGGTGGCTCAGAGGAAATCCTATAGGCAAAGAAAGCCTAGGCTGGAACCTTCCGGTCACAAAGAACATGCTTCTCTCCAGTGGGGTGACAATGCTGCCACTGGGTTACCAAAACGCGAGGCAACTTAGTCCTTTTGTTGGCCACATTGGAGGGCTCCTGCTGCACTCACCTGATATATCTATGAAATTTAATTTACATGACACACATCCCATGGAGGGACTGCTTTCTCTCACCTAGATGGATTGGTAAAAATCCAGAGATTTGCCAGTATATTCTTGGCAAGGTCTGGTGGAGCACAAAATGGCCCAGCCCTGTGGAGGGTATCTTGGCAACACTGTCAAAAGCACAAATGCATTTTCCCTTTGAGCCAGCTAAATTGCTACCAGGAATGTGCTGTGAAGAAACACCTCCACAAACAGGAAGACGCACATGCACAAGGTGTTCACGGCAGCATAATTTGCAATAGCAAAGACAGAAAAAACCAGAAATCCATCCCCGTAGGGAACTGCTGAATAAATATGGTGAATCCACACAATGGCACGGGAGCTCGTGAAGCTGGAAGAAAAACCAAGCAAGCTCCTTATAGTCTACCACATATAAATCCTTAAGAGATGGCCATATTTTAAATGAAGAAAAGAGGGGGCCAGAAAGTATATGGGGCATGCACCTCTTTTCCAAGAAACCGGGTGAGGAAGACTATATACTCGTATTGATTTTATTTGTATAAACAATTACCCGGGAAGTGACTTCTCCATGTAGACTTTAATATTATTTAAATTTTTGAATGACTTATTTGGATCTATTTCCTATTCCATAAACTCAAACTTAAAATATTACACAGCCAAAAGCTGATGCTATGGTTTGGATAAGGTTTGAGCATCCTTCCCTTCCCCAAGTTCATGGTTCCCAGGGTGGCAGCACTGGATGATGGTGTAGATCTTTGGGAGCTGGAGCCTAGTAGAAAATCCTTAGGGCAACTGGGAGTATGCTATAAAAAGGGGTTCAGGTGTTTCTCATGGAATTCTGGCTGGTGTTCCCAGCCCCACGTGGGCTCCTAATTCCTCTCTTGCCACATGATTCACCTACACACACCTGCCTCTAAAATTTGCCAAAGGGCACAATAGAGGGTGGGTGTCCTCACCAGAGCCTGCACCATGCTGCTTAGACCACCAAAACTGTGACCTAACTAAACCTCTTTTCTCTATAAAGTTAGCATGCCCCAGGTGTTCTGTTACAGTGATGAAAAACTCTAATACAGCTGAACTCAATTTAAAAAAAAAGATAATAAGAGGTGCTGTAGACCCCAGAGCGGGTGGGCAGCCTGGCACAGGGAAATGGAGTGGCTTCCCTGAACCCCAGGACACTGCAGCTTGCCAGAAAGAGAAAACCTTATTTTTGGAGGACAAATTGCCTTCTTTTAAGAGATCAATCTATAATGTGTGAGAGATAAGAACAAAATGATGGCAAAATACAGTTTCTGGAAATTGAAACAACCGTTTCTTCGCTAAGCCAATCTGCTACTGGTGAGGGTCATGTTCTTACGAAATGGCTGGAAAAGATGAAAAAGGAAAAAAGGAACAAAGACAAAGGGCAAAAAAAAAAGTCAAGATCTGTCCAAATGGGCTTTCTGGAAATCGTGATTTCACCTGGGTCAGGTTTCATGATTGCTTCGTGTGCACCTGCCACTGCAGGGTCCTTTCCTGGGTCACAGCTCCTGGGCTTTCCTACCTGTTTGTGGCAACAACAAAGCCACAAGGCTCGGAGAGGCAAAGCAACTTGCTCAAGGTTACAGAGCAAGGAACGGGAAGAACACGGGTTTACCCTGTGCTCAGGACACTCACTACACCCTGCTTCCTGTCTGCACACCAAGTTCATGAACAAAAGCAGCCCTGGACCCACTGCCCTTACTACCCGCACCCTAGCACGTCCTCAGCTCCAGCCCAACTTCCTGCAAGCTCCCTGAAACTAAGATTCTGGCACTTACTGAGACTCACGTCTGTAGCCGCCAGACAGAAGTGGCAGGGTGGGAACAGGACTGCCTGGAGAGGAGGCAGCTGCCCACCCTATCCAGGGAATAACTGGTTAGTTTCAGCTGCCAGCTTCCCCCCGACAAAACAGACTTGGTCTTGGTGAATTCAATTTTTCTTAATAAATTGTAAATCCAGTCTTCTGAGAAAGCTTCTAATGTTATTTATTTGCTTAGATAATTATTTATTTAAATGGCAGAGTGACAGAGAGAGAGAGAGAGAGAGAAGGAGAGATAGAAAGGAAGAGAGGGATCTTCCATGTGCTGGTTCACTACCCAAATGTCCACAACAGCCAGGCTGGATCAGACTGAAGCCAGAAGCCTGGAACTCCACCTGGATCTCATGTGTGAATGGCAGGGGCTCAAGCACTTGGCCATCTTCTCCTGCTTCCCTGGACATTAGTAGGGAGCTAGACAGGAAGTGAAGCAATCAGGACTTGAACTGTGGACCATATGGGATGTCAGCGTCACAGGTGGCGGCTTAACCCACTGTGTCCCAACGTTGGTAGAGGCTTCTCATGTTTAATGTGGACAAGTAATTAAAAAAAAATTTAAAGCTCAACAAATAGGCTTCTCATTTTCAATCTAGTAGGCAATTAAGACAAAAGATTAGAAAATATCCCACTTTTCAAAACCATGACAGCCGGCCCTCGATATCTGCAGGTTCTGCATCCACTGATTTAACGAACCTTGGGCTGAAAATACTGATGGGGCTGATGCTTGGCATAGCAGTTAGGATGCTCACCTCCCACACTGGATTGACAGGTTTCAGTCTTGGCTCCAGCTACTGATCCAGTTTCCTGCTAATGTACACCCTGGAAGGCAGCAGATGATGGCCCGAATACTTGGGTTCTCTACCACCCACATGGCAGAGGCTGGAGTTCCTGGCTCCTGGCTTCAGCCTGGCATTTGGGGAGTGAACCAGTGGATGAACAATCTATATCTGTCTCTCTGTCTCCTAAATTAAATGAAAATAAATGTTAAAATATGCAGATGAAAACTACATCTGTACTGAACATACGGCCTTTCTTTCTAGTCTTGGTATTAACCACTATTCACACAGCATCTACACGTAGGAGGTAATGGAAGTCGCCTGCAGGTGATTTAAAGCATAGGAGATGTGTTTAGGTGGTCTGCTAGCACAGCACCAGGGTATATAAGGCACTTGGCCATCCTTGAATTGTGGCATAGGGAAGGGGGAAGCCTTAGCACCAGTCCCCCATGGATAACAGGAAATGACTAATTTTTTATGTTTATTTTATTTTCATCTAGGCACAATGAGGAAGTCAGATGGACAAAAACAATCTTAGATCTTCCATCCGCTGGTTCACTCGCCAAATGTCCACAACATCCAGGGCCGGGACAGGCCAAGCCAGGATCCAGGAACTCCATCTGGGTCTCCCATGTAGAAGGCAGGGGCCCTAGTACTTGGACCACCACCTGCTGCCTCCCAGGATGCATTAACAGGAAGCTGGATAGGAAGCAGACTAGCTGGGACTTGAATCGGACACTCCAATATGGGACGCAGGTGTTGGAGGCAGCGGCTTATCCCTCTTCCCCACAACTCCGGGAATAACTGTATTTATTAAACCTGGATGCCCTGGGCCTCTTCTGAGGGCACCTCCTTAACCTCCTTAAGGCCATCCCATGAAAAGAACAGAAGTCTGCTGGACAGAGGGCAGGGCTGTTGGAACACTGGCTCTGCCGCACAACCTTTCCCTTCACTGCCGACGTGCGCCTCCCGACTGGTTCCAAGCCCAAATTTCCATTCTTTCTGCTGAAAGCCTGAAACAATATCCCTGTCACTCGGCCGGCGCCGTGGCTCAACAGGCTAATCCTCCGCCTTGCGGCGCCGGCACACCGGGTTCTAGTCCCGGTCGGGGCACCGATCCTGTCCCGGTTGCCCCTCTTCCAGGCCAGCTCTCTGCTTGGCCCGGGAGTGCAGTGGAGGATGGCCCAAGTGTTTGGGCCCTGCACCCCATGGGAGACCAGGAGAAGCACCTGGCTCCTGCCATCGGAACAGCGCGGTGCGCCGGCTGCAGCGCGCTACCGCGGCGGCCATTAGAGGGTGAACCAACGGCAAAAAGGAAGACCTTTCTCTCTGTCTCTCTCTCTCTCTCACTGTCCACTCTGCCTGTCAAAATAAATAAAATATCCCTGTCACTCTTCCTTTGCATTTTTGCTGTAACCAGAATTCCCAGGGCCCGGTTTACTGCCAAATTACCTGAGATAAACAAGTCATGCTAAGATCCTTTTTCCCTTTCCAAACCCAAACAGCAGCTGGCAGCTAGAAACGGTTATTTATAACCTGTGCACCGCGCCTCGCACTTGCTTCGTTGAGGAATGCTTAGCCGGGCATTCTTGGGCCGGCTTCGTAATTGGATGAGAGCCTGGGGAAGACGTCGTGTGGCTGGGGACTCATTCCCTCCTGGGAGTCCTCTAAGACCCAACACTGGAGTCTGCTGTCTGGGTTAAGACAGCGCATGCCAAACACTTAGAACAGGGCTCTACGTAGTGCAGGTGCTCAGCTGCTCATCCCCTCCTCCAGAAACGACCATCAGAGGCTCTCCGTGAGTTCTAGGCAACTTGGGCTCCCAAATATATCCTGAGGGTGTCCATTCTCCCACTCTCCAAGCCCCCAGAATCCCTCCTTGGAATTTTTCACTGGGCATCTAGTAGGTCTCCAGCAGCCATAGCACAGTAAGACCATACCACTTGCTGGCTTGACTCTCCAACGCTTCCCTCTGTGAACACCCACACAGCTTGCCCTGGCTGCCCAGGCTCAGCATGGCCTGGCCCAGGGCACAATCCAGACTTCTCCTCTCCTTCCTCGAGGGCACGCTCCTGCAGCCCCACCTGCCCATCTTCGGCCCCTTCCACCCAAGATTCCTCCCCGCCTCCCGGCCCTGGCCTTCTCCTTTCCCTTGTTCAGGAGCCCTCGCTTCCCTCGGTCTCAGCAATCAGATCCAAGCTAGAGGGACTCGGTTCCTTGCAGCGAACTCGTCCTTCCGACTTGCATCTTCTGCACAGCACTTATCTGATCTCTTTCCTATTAATGTGTCTGTGGTCTGTCTCCCCCACTAAATATCAGCGCTACAAAATCGGAGGCAGCTGCCTGAATTTATCATCACTGAATGGCCCACACCCAGAAGAGTGCTTGGACAGGTGCAGGCACGAATGGGTGAATGGTGGGGTTTCTGAACGGACGCTGCGGAAAGAGCCGGGGGGCGGGCCTAGGAGCTGCAACAGAGACTGCATGCTCTCTCACGGTGTGCCCTCCTGCCCCTTTCCCCCTGCTCCCTCTGGGATGTGGAAACAAAATATGACAGAGGAAGTCTAATACCCCCTTGGAGATAATTGGAAAGTATTGATTTCTTTCTGTTTGAAACGGTAAAGATAAGTAAATGTCACACTTCTGTAATCGAGTCAGTGGCTTATGGGACAACTGCTTCCCAGGCGGAAATGTATTTCCGTCTGCTTCTGTATCCATCACACAAGCACCTAAACCCATGCCTGCACCGCGCTCCAAACCAGCCCCGTCCACCCACCCCAGCTCCCCACAGGATACAAGTGAGGACTGTGGGTTTGTGAAAATGGGTGTGGACGAGGGGCTTCATGAAAAACTCACGTTCTCCATTAGGTCCATTTCCTCACAAGCTTTCTGTAGCCCCCATGTGTACACAGATACAAATTAAAGTGCCTTTTTGCCCCCCCACCACAGTGATCTGTCAAACTGCCTTGAGTAATATGGGATATAGTCATGAGCTCTCCCAGAATCCTAAGGGAAAAGATGTGCTCCTGCCCCGCCGATGTTCACTGTGTGCCTACTGAGCGCCAGTACCCCTCCAAGGGCTTCAGACAGATGATGTCCTGTGATCCTTACAGCCGCCCATAGGAGGCTCCTTTTGACAACCTCTACTTGCAGTGGAAGGGCCTAGACATTGAGAGAGGGCGTGACTGACCCCTGAGGCCACAGAGCTGGGCAGAGGAGTCAGAATGCAAACCATCCACAAGCTCCACCCTTTCCTCTCCAGCACCAGGAGGGCTAGGGCTGGGCAGCAAGCCCACGGAGAGAGGGAGAGAAGGATCAACTCATCTGCTGTCCTGGTTTTTCAGTTTCCTTCCTCAGGCCTAAAAATGAAACTTCCATGTGCAGGGAAGCCAGGGGCAGAGCCTTGCACAGCACAGGCCCCTGGTGGGGGGGTTGGGGGGGGGGGGAGAACAGCGTGGAAGGCACTAGACTGAAACTGATCAGGGCCTTGTGTCCACAGCCCAGGCTGCCCATGGGCAGCTACTCAACTCCCCTGGGCCTGAGCCTCTGCATCTGCCACATGACAGTGTTCAGACTTGCTCCAAAGTCCCTTACTGACTGAATCCAGCCCACACACATCTGTCTGGTCTCCATGTCAAAAAAAAAAAAAATTAATTTTTTCAGCCAACATTTAAAACTTGGACTATCTCACATTTTAAAATCTGGAGATCTGGATTTTCTTGAAAAATCAAAAGATCTGGCAGTGCAAGGCCTGCCTTCCTGCCTGGCACCCGTCACAGGGAACCGAGAGTGGCAGCCCACCAGCTGGCATGGTGCTCTCTGATTCCCAACCCTAGCTCTTCTGGTTGTCTCCCTGCCACCAAAGTCAAGTCCAGGGTGCCATTCACCAGCAAGTCTGAGAGGTGCCCCCCAAAGAGAAGATGAAAGTGAAGATCCATGTGTCCACATCTTCAGCACAAATGAGTCCCACCATCACTGTCACCATCACCACCATCACTGTCACCATCATCACCACCACCACCATCACCATCATCACTATCATTGTCACCATCACCATTATCACTACTATTACCACCATCACCATCGCTATCACTATTATCACTACCATCACCATCACCGTTATCACCACCATCACCACAGCTAACACTAACTGTGCCAGGCCCAAACCTAAGGGCTTTGTATCTATTGACACATTTCATGCTCTAATTACACATGAAAAAAATGGAAGAGGCCACATGCTTCAAGAAATGAGCAGACAACAGATTTCTTTATGAGACTGAATAATATTCCTAGATATGCGAAGTATATTAGGTGTTGGAAGAAAACCAACAGAAGCAGCATAATGACATTAACCCTGCTATGGCTGTCATTCATATACAACCTGGCCCTGCAGGCCTCTACGTTGTGATTGTGATCCCTGCAGGGGTCTTCAGGGTTCTGAGAGACCTTGGGGGCCCCAGAATGGGAGCCTGACCATAACTATCAAGTCCTTTACAGGGTGAAGACCAAAATCCAGGAGGCAGGAACACAATTTGGGTCTCCCATGGGGGTGGCAGGGACCCAAGTGCTTGAGCCACCGCCTGCTGTCTCCCAGAGTATGCGACAGCAGGAAGCTGGGATCAAACCAAGGTACGCTAATATGGGACATGGGTGTGTTCCTACATCTAGGTAGCCTGGGCCTGTTAGAAGAGGGAACACACAGAGAATGCATGGCAAGTGCAGAGAGTTTAGCAAAGCGCTGTAGTCTCTGCAGGTGGGCAATTTCCTGCCAGATTGCATTCACCCACAGCTTTCCCATCTCTGAAGATGATTAAGTCTGGGAATCCATCAGCTAAGGGTGGTCAAGGTCACAGCGGGTTCCAAAGTGAGGCAGGAGCTGGGAGTGAAAGTTAACTTCACGGGGATTGGAAACAGGGGGAGGGTAAGAATTCCCCCTGGAAAGTAGGGGGAGAGGCTGTGGGTTCAGTAAAGGCAGCTGGGCCAGACTGTGGTACTAGGACAGGTTCCAAGTATTCAAAGGACAGTATCTAGGGGACCCCGGTTGTCCACTGGAAACAAAGGGAGCAGCAAAGGTCTCCAGAAGCGTGGGCCTTTTTTTAAATTTATTTTTATTTATTTATTTATTTTTTGACAGGCAGAGTGGACAGTGAGAGAGAGAGACAGAGAGAAAGTCTTCCTTTTCCGTTGGTTCACCCCCCAATGGCCGCTGCGGCCAGCGCACCGCGCTGATCCGAAGCCAGGAGCCAGGTGCTTCTCCTGGTCTCCTATGTGGGTGCAGGGCCCAAGCACGTGGGCCATCCTCCACTGCACTCCCGGGCCACAACAGAGAGCTGGACTGGAAGAGGGGCAACCGGGACAGAATCCAGCGCCCCGACCAGGACTAGAACCCGGGGTGCCGGCGCCGCAGGTGGAGGATTAACCTATTGAGCCACAGGGCTGGCCAGCATGGGCCTTTTTTCTGTGTGCTGTCATGAGCCTGGCTAGCCAGGTGCTAGGGGACCAGCTGGTACAGCCCTTTCCTGGCTACCATGTCGACCCAGTAAACACGTGCCAGGCTGTGTGCCAGATGTCGGGCATACAAAAGAACAAGAGCAGGCCCTGACCCTCAAAGAGGGAACAGGGCATGGAGTCCAATTCTAGGGGATCCTGCCGTCAGGGAGGGGACGCAGGTCACTGTAATCTGTAGCCAGGGGGTGGGGTGGTGGCAGGGGGAGTGACTTCAAGGAAGGACCCAGCTTGCAGATAACACAGCCTGGGCAAGGTGTGGAGGCGGGAAAGGATGTAGTGTGCTCAAGAAGTGGCTTCAGGGGCCTATGGGGAAGCCAGTATGCTTATGCAGGAAGTGAGCACCTGCTGACTGGCACCACGAGCCACAAGGAGTCAAACCATCAGCCTGTTTCCAAGGTCAAAGGAGTGAGCCCTGTTCAGCCCTGGGGGATCAGGTCTGGGTGACAATGCTGGCACGGCAGGGCCAGTTGCTTAGGAGGAGGAGCTTGGAGCTATTTAGAGAGCACTTTATCAAAGAATGAGGAAGTATGGCTACTGACATATTCAGGGCCAGCATTCTGCTTTCTTGTTTGCTTTTCTGAAAGGCAGAGGGACAGAGAGCTCCCACCTACCGGTTCACTCCCCAGATGCCAGGAACACAATCCAGGTCTCCCACGGGGGTGGCAGGGACCCAATTACTTGAGCCATCACCTGCTGCCTCCCAGGGTCTGCGTTAGCTGGAAGCTGGAATTGGTAGCTGAAGCCAGGAATCAAACTCAGGTACTCTGATATGGGACATGGGCATCCTAACTGCTACACTAAATGCCCACTCGCCAAAGCACCTTGTTTATCAGGAGACACAAGAGTTCAGATTTTTATAAGCACTATTTCTGACTCTGGGAAGATACACCTTTGGGCCCAGGGCAGTCTGGTATAAAACTTCTGGGCTTGAAGCAGGTGTCTAAAGAGGAGGCTGAAGAGGAACTGCTTCCCCACAGCAGTCTCCAGGGAAAGGTGCTATGTCCACAGGGCAAGTGTTCAGACTGCAAGGGTCAGGCTGTTCAAAACCCCATGGGGCATCAGCAGCCGCACTTTCTCACTCTTTGATAAAGTGCTCTCTAAACAGCTCCAAGCTCCTCCTCCTAACCAACACCACTGCTCCTTGTAAGGCCTCTCCTACTTGGAAACAGAGGAGTGGTCCCAGGGCCAGACCCTGCAGGAGCCAAGGCAAGTCAAGGAGTTCATTCAGCAGCCCGCGGGGCAAGCCCTGCCCATGGGCACAGCCTCCAGGGAGTGAGAAACTGGCCTTTGATGACATACTCCAGAGTGCACACTTGTCTGGGTGGAGCCCTGGCTCTGCATCCACTAGCTAACCGTGTGGTGTGAAACGGGCACAATCACGGTACCATACTGAGCTGTTTCAAGAATGCAACTCACATTCTCTATGGCAGCAGTCAGCAGGTTTATCTTGCAAAGGGCCAGCCAGCGAACATTCTGGCCCCGTGGGCCAGACAGTCTCTGTCACCACAGTCACCTCGGCCAACATGCCGTGAAAACAGCCATAGACACGAGATGCCAGTGGGTACAGCTTTATTTACAAATAAAGGGACTTGACGAACGTTATCTCCTAGGGACTGCCACGATGGGCTGTAGTTATCTATGCCTGGCTTTTCCCACCCGATTCTGAAGTTCTTACAGGCAGTAGTGACAGTCTGTCTTTCAGACCAGAAAAACCAGGCCTTGCACAGTGTGGCACACAACGAGGCCCAGCGGGACTTCCAAGGTTCTCAAAGTTGCCACTACAGCAGGCTTGTAACTTCAAATGCCGGCAGGCCCAGGCAGGGCAGAGTCGCGACTAGAGAGCTGGCCAGTGAGGCGTGCCGTGGGCTGGGAGAGAGTGCCTGCCTTCTAAAGGGGGCGGTCTCCGCTCAGCTCTGGTGGTGAGTGGCTACCGGGCAGAATTCTGACTCTCTGTTAATAGACTTTACTGATATTTTCTTTTTAAAGATTTATTTATTTATTTGAAAGAATTACAGAGAGAGGTAGAGCCAGAGAGAGAGGTCTTCCATCTACTAGCCCACTCCCCAAATGAGCACAATGGCCAGAGCTGAGCTGATCTGAAGCCAGGAGCCAGGAGCTTCTCCAGGTCTCCCACGTGAGTGCAGGGGCCCAAGAACTTGGGCCATCTTCTACTGCTTTCCCAGGCCATAGCAGAGAGCAGGATGGGAAGTGGAGCAGCTGGGACTCAAACAAGCACCCTTATGGGATGCCAGCGCTGCAGGCTAGGGCTTTAACCCACTGTGCCACAGCGCTGGCCCCAGATTTTACCGATATTTTCAACAAAACCTCATAATCAGATTCTTACGAGAAATCTGCCACTGTTTCGATGTTGACAACTAATTTAAAAAACTAATTCAAAATTTAAAAAATCATCACGGGCCAAGGAAACACTTCCATGGATGACTATTTTGCAATCTGAGATAAAGGGTTCATTTTCAAGTTGGCTACATCTCTATTTTTAAGGCTAAAGTTTTTTTTTTTTTTTAATATTTCTTTATTCATTTGAAAGTCAGAGTTGCAGAGAGAAGGAGAAACAGAGAAAAATCTTCCATCTGCTGGTTCACTCCCCAAATGGCCACAACAGCCAGAGCTGGACCAGTCAGAAGCCAGGAGCTTCTTTCAGGTCACCCACACGGGTGCAGGGGCCCAAGCACTCGTGCCATCTTCTACTGCTTTCCCAGGTGCATTAGCAGGGAGCTGGACTGGAAGTGGAGTGGCCAGGACTTGAACCACTGCCCACATGGGATGCCAGCGCCGCAGGCGGTGGCTTTACCCATTATGCCACAGCGCCTGGCCCCCAAGGCTAAAGTTTTTAAAGACTTGTATCTTCAAACAAATTCACTCTACAGAAAAGTTCCAAGAACAGTACAGCGAGCTGCTATCTCCCCTTCCCCTGGACTCCGGCTGACTCATTTTGGCATCTCTGGATTCCAGTGCACAGAAGGCACTGAAATGCTATTCACTCACGGAACAAACACCATCAGGGAAAAACAAGCAAAACGAAGTGTGCCAGGTTCCGGCGAGCAGCAAGCTAAAGTGGCGGGGCAGAACGCACGCTGAAAAACTTCGAGAGGAAAAGACAGGCATCAGATGGACAGACAGGAGCAATGAAGACAACAGGACAGACACACAGACCACGCGGAACGCACATTTATTTGGCCTACTGAATGTTTGCTTGGGTTTATTCTGTCTGGTTTTTGCCTGGTTTATTCTGAGTAGCAAGAGAAACACACAAATCACCAGGAGCCCAGGTAAATATCACACAAGACAGAACAGGCCAGACACACAGACTTGCATCCAAACCTTACCAATCACCCAGCGCCTTTTTTATAGTTTGGGATTATTTGGACAAGCCGGGTGAAATTTCATGTTGGTATTATTAATTCTCTGAGAAAGTGTGCTAAGCAAATGAACAGTACAAACAGGCAAGTGTTGAGTATTTGCTCTGGGGCCAGCAAAAGCAAATGCACAGCTTTAAAATCCTCCCTAATTACACGGATGCGCTGAACTGCTGTCTAATTATTATGTTCCTCAAAGACCGAGTACTTCTTTTTTTCCCCCTAAACCATCTCATACTTTAAAAGCACTGGGGAAAACCTGACTTTAACACAAAGGTGAGCATTTTCAGAAAGAAGACTCAAGTCCTGCCAATTACCTTTATGTAAATTTAAAAAAATGTCAAACATGGGGTTTTGACTTAAGCAAAGAGTGAGCTAATGACAAAGGTCACTAATTGCTAGAGACCTTCCTCAGAAGTGCCTCCGTCTCCTCTGAGCATGGCGGAGGGAAGCTGCAGACAATCACAGCACCCGCCGCCATGTAGAACCGTGTTTTTATGCACCAGACGGGGCCGCACGCTCTTTCATCCACTCTTCACTGACGGGGGTCTTCTTCATCATCCCCATTTCACTGACAGAAAAACTGAGGCTCCAAGAGGACAAAGGACATGTCTGGGATTCAAATCCACGGCTGCACGGCCCCTAAGACCTCAGCGCATCACACACTGTGTCACCGAGACAGACAGGCGGGAGCTGCTCAAAGTCAAATCCGACGGGCCAGGGAGAATGTCCTAGAAAGCTGTAGTGATCCTGGCATGCAGAATCAATCAGACTATAACCCGGATGGGGGCACCTGCTAGACATGGGGAGGCTTTCATCAGTCTGGGAAGTAAACATCTTTTTTTTTTTTTTTTTTTTTTTTGACAGAGTGGACAGTGAGAGAGAGAGAGAGAGACAGAGAGAAAGGTCTTCCTTTTTCCGTTGGTTCACCCCCCAGTGGCCGCTCCGGTGGCGCCCTGCGGCCTGTGCACCGCGCTGATCCGAAGCCAGGAGCCAGGTGCTTCTCCTGGTCTCCCATGCAGGTGCAGGGCCCAAGCACTTGAGCCATCCTCCACTGCACTCCCTGGCCACAGCAGAGAGCTGGAGAGGAAAAGGAGCAACCAGGACAGAATCTGGCGCCCCAATCAGGACTAGAACCCAGTGTGCCCACACCACAGGCGGAGGATTAGCCTAGTGAGCCACGGCGCCGGCCGGAAGTAAACATCTTTCTAAGAGGGCCAGGGTTAGCTTCTCTGGGTGGCTAGAATCACAATTCCTTAAGGCCTGCTTCACTTTACCCAATAGATACATGCCTATACAACTATGCATAAATCACAATTTTACAGACTTGGAGGGGCCGGCGCTGTGGCATAGTGTGTAAAGCCACAGCCTGTAGTGCTGGCATCCCTTATGGGTGCCAGTTCAAGTCCCGGCTGCTCCACTTCCCATACAGCTCTCTGCTATGGCCTGGGAAAGCAGTAGAAGATGGCTCAAGTCTTTGGGACCCTCCACCTTTGTGGGAGACCTGGAAGAGGCCCCTAGCTCCTGGGTTTGGATCGGCGCAGCTCCAGTCACTGCAGCCAATTGGGGAGTGAACCAGCAATGGGAGAACTCTCTCTCTCTTTCTCTCTCTCTCTCTCTCTCTCTCACTCTCTTTCCTTCTCCTTCTCCTTCTCCTTCTCTCTCTGTGTAACTCTGACTTTCAAATAAATAAATAAATCTTTCTTTAAAAAATGAAAAAACCTCTTTCTCTGTCTCTCCCTTTCTAACTCTACCTCTCAAATAAATAAATAAAATCTTTTAAAAATTATTTATTTACAAAAAAAAAAAGATTGGGAAAGAAAATGGGATTCTTTGAAGGTCATAGCTAATCTCAGGGTAAATACTTTCTTAGAATAAATTATTCCCCTTTGTAAGCAATCTGAAAATCAACAGATTCCTCCACGGGGCCACAGGCATATTCTAGGACAGGCTTCTTGAAAATGGTCTATTCCAGGGCTGGGGAACCCTTTGCCACCAAAGGCCATTTGGACATTTATAACATCAGTCATGGGCCACACAAAATTACCAACTAAAGCAGCCTGCTTTAGATCTACTAAATTTCAAGTTCTACCTTGTTGGGGACAGACCAAATTTCTTGGGCCTTCCCTGGTACAGCAACGTTTCTCAAAGTGTGTTCCACAGATCCTAGGAGGAGGAGAGGAATGCAAAGAGAAAACTGCTCTCATCATAATTCTAATCCTTCTTCCCTAAGCAAAGCCAAGTAACCTGGGTTAGAACTGCTTGTAGCTTGAATCAAGGCAGCACAGCCAAACTACACCTGTAGCCATTATATTGTTTACTGTCCCAACCTCGTAATACAACAAAAAATCACTTTCACTTCAGAATGTCCTCAGGAAACAGCAATGATTCTATTGAGCCTCGGCCCATGAGATTCTGCATAAAGACATGGGAAGTACACATAAAGCGTTTCTGTTACAAGCCAAGAACAATGGCTGATCCTAGAAAACCGACATGTGGTTGAGTTGCCAGCTGAACTAACCACCTTCAGTATGGAATGCCATTCTTCCTTGAATGAACAACTAACACACAAATTACAGTCACTCACAGCTGGGCATGGGGCAGACATTTTCACAAATATGAACCAAATGAGTCTGTCCCTTCAAGGTAACAACAGTATCTATGTCAATGATCAAAACTATTCAAGTGGAAAACTTGTTTTCATTACAGGAGTTCAATGGCTTCCCTATACTTAAAACTCTTTTAAAAAGTGAGATAGGTGATGATATTAACAAGTGTGACTTTGATTCCGTGCAATGACATTTCAAAAGTTAACTTGTGGAAGATTTGCATGCTTCAGTGAACCAACATTTTCCCAGTGACCAATAGTTTATGTTATAAAATCCTATGAGTGGGAGTCGGCGCTGTGGCACAGTAGGTTAATCCTCTGAGTGCGGTGCCAGCATCCTATATGGGCACTGGTTCTAGTTCCGGCTGCTCCACTTCCGATCCAGCTCTCTGCTGTGGCCTGGGAAAGCAGTTGAATATGGCCCAAGTCCTTGGTCCCTGCACCCAGGTGGGAGACCTGGAAGAAACTGCTGGCTTTGGATCAGCTCAGCTCTGGCCATTGCAGCCAGTTGGGGAGTGAACCAGCAGATGGAAGACCATTCTCACTGACTATAACTCTACCTCTCAAATAAATAAATAAAATCTTCAAAGGGCAAGATAGAACAGTAAATTTTACTGAAACAGAATACAAAAGCTTAATGATAAGGGTCTAGATATTGTGACTAAGCTTTAACATACTGCCACTTGCTAAGTTCTGTTATATTATCAAAGAGTGTCTACAGTTACCTAAAAAGGCAATTAAAAATATCCCTCCCTGGTCCAATGATATATCGACGATGTGTGTGTGCAAGTGCTTGTGTACTTCTTCATATGTGTGTGTATTTCTTCGTATGTATGTCTTCATCTGTATCAGCCCAAATAACATGACAAAACAGTTGGGATGCTGAAGCTGACACAAGTCTAGCTCCTTACTATTAAACCAGACACCACAGAGATTTGAGAAAATACAAAACAATGTCAGGGGTGGCACTGTGGTGCAGTAGGTTAGCCTTCGCCTGCGGTGCCAGCATCCCCTATGGGCTCTGGTTTGAGTCCCAGCTCCTCCACTTCTGACTCAGCTCCCTGGTAATGGCCTGGGAAAGCGGTGGAAAATGGCCCAAGTGCTTGGGCTCTTGCACCCAAGTGGGAGACCCAGAGAAGCTTTTGATAGGCTTAGCTCCAAATGCTGCAACCATTTGGGGAGAGAACCAGTGGATGGAAAACTCCTCCCTCTCTCTCTCTCTCTCTCTCTCTCTCTCCCTCTGTCTGTAACTCTGCCTCTCAAATAAATAAATCTTAAAAAAGAAAAAAAAAGTCATTTTTCTTACTAAATTTTTAGCGGAAATGCAACTACTTGTCCATTAAAGATAGTATCTATATTCGGATGTAACAGGTTTATTCTTGACCTGTTTAAGTGAATCCATAAATGAACGTGTTGCAATTCTGTTTCAATTTCTGACATGGCAAATGTCACAGATGTAAAACATGTAAGCAAAGCCCTTTGGAGGCAGGAGCATAAAGGCTTTCTGAGGCCGGAAGGATTGAGTATTGTTTGGTAGCAACAGTGGGTTGTCCTTTCCAAGGAGCAAACTGGTGAGAGACATTCTAGAGCACCTCTGAAGGGCAAAGGGCAAAGGGCAAAGGGCAAAGGTATCTTGACAGCTCAAGCCAGAACGTTCCAGTAAAAGCACTCTTCCAGGCTGTGTTCAGTGTGTATCAAAGGCAGGCAATTTCTTCAGGGACAAATTCCAGAGACGCCAGGGGCAGTGGCATAAAAAGAATCTAGCGCTCACTCTAAGGCATGAGTCGGGCCCATCTATCTGCGAAGTCAAATAACACTGCACTTTACATTCATGTTCTTTCCCGTGGTCAAGGCCATGATTCCAATCAAGGATCCCTGAATGGTGGCCCACAGACCACCTCTGGCCTTCAGACGGGTGGGCCAACTGGGTATTTTGAGAAACACCCTACAACTGGCTTGGAAGCTGCCTGACCAGCTTCCGGTTCACAGCCCCAAACCCAGGAGCCTCATCCTTGCAGACACTCGCGTTTGTTAGCCTCTGGACTCAAGGGCTCCCCGAAAACCCTGCCACTGAAGGACCCTTATGGGGGAGAGGGACAAGAAACTAGGCCTGGGCAGATATCAGGGGCTTCTTAAGAGGTTAGATGTTCCCCAGAGTCCAGCGGGCAGGACGTTCTCTGGGAAGGAAAAGTCAATCCCCTTCAGAGAACCTCTAGGCATGCCCAGAGCAGAGTTGCCACTCCCCTTCGGAAAGTCTCAGCACTCTCCTCAGCACTCTCCTCAGCTGGTTCCCTCAGCACTCTCCTCAGCACTCTCCTCAGCACTCTCCTCAGCTGGTTCCCTCAGCACTCTCCTCAGCACTCTCCTCAGCACTCTCCTCAGCTGGTTCCCTCAGCACTCTCCTCAGCACTCTCCTCAGCTGGTTCCCTCAGCACTCTCCTCAGCACTCTCCGGTATGCTAATTGTCCCTCCGAACCAGCCAATCCCGTGCCACCTCTGCATTCCATATGCTAATTCGTTGCCTATATAACCTGTGTGAAACTGCCGCTCAGGGCTCCTCACTGCCTGAGGTGGGGGCCCGTTTGCGCAAACGTTCAATAAAAACCTCGTGCTTTTTGCATCAACTGGTCTGGATCTTTGGGCGTCCTCCCGAGCAAGTGGGCATCTCTGCAACTGAGAGGTCCAACACCACATCTCAGACTCCGTGATCCAGCTCCAGAGTCAGAGTGCCCGGGTTCCCCGCTCACTCTGCCGCTTGCTGGCTGTCCAACTTTCGGGAGTTACTGAACTTCCGGGAGCCTCCGTTTTCCTCGCTGTAAAATGGGATAACCTTGACCTCACACGGCTGCTAGGAAGCTTAGAGAGGTGCTCGTGGGCTGTTGCTAACACTAGACTGCACACTCCCGTGCTAAGTCCCTTCCCAGGAGCGACGACTGAGCTACCCACAGTCACACTTACCTCTACCCAAACTCCCAGATCCCACAGCTCCAACCTCCCGGGACACGCAAGGTCCTCCTCGGCCCTCTACTTCTCCTTTCCCGGAGACCCTGGCCAGTCCTGGGTTCCCACACGACCACAGGTTCGGTACCGCTGACCACTCCCCCAGCCGCTTCTCCCCAACCCGGACCACTAACTCTCCCTTTCCCTCAGATCGGAGACCGCCTTGAGTCAGGAATTGGCGGTCCAGGAGTCTACGGCCTAGGCCCTTGTCTGAAGAAGACTCAGGAATGTTGAAGAGTAACTGCCCGCCCTCCCGGAGGGGCCCTTAGACACTCACCGTCCATCCTTAAAGGCGGCGGTTACGGCGGTTACGGCGGTTACGGGTGCTCGAACCGGAAGCTGCCCCTACACTGTTTGCAGTTCCCCTGGTTACTGCAGGGCTCCCGACCAATGGCGGTGGAGCGCCGCTTGCTGAGCCCGCCTCCAAAGCGAGTGACGTCACGGAGGCGCGCTAGAACGCCTCCTCAGATCCCGGGGTGCGACCCGCCTCCGGTGGCCACAGATCCTTGTGCGCAGGCGCGCTGGGAAAGGCCGCCTGGCGCCGCGGTGCGCAGGCGCCGCGGGGGCTGCTAAGTGAAGCGGCAATGGACGGCTTGGAGTCTTTGTTGGACGAGGTGGCCCTGGAGGGGCTCGATGGCCTATGTCTGCCCGCGCTGTGGAGCCGCCTGGAAACGCGCGTGCCGCCTTTCCCTTTGCCGTTGGAGCCCTACACGCAGGAGTTTCTGTGGCGGGCCCTTGCCACGCACCCAGGAATCAGCTTCTATGAGGAGCCTCGGGAGCGACCAGACCTCCAGCTCCAGGATCGGTGAGCGGCCTGGGCCTGCGGGCGGGCGCAGGGCCCGGGTCCTGATGGGGTTGGGGAGGGGGCAGGGAATGGAGCGAACCCGGGGCGGGAGAAACCCAGACCCGGAGTGTGGTGGGCAGCACCTGATGTGGGGACCAGGTGGGGCCCAGGAGCTGGGGATCATCTGATGGTAACCCCGTTATATCCGGGCGGGCTGCATTCAGAGAGTATTTCCATGAAATTGGACGTAGGACGGGAGCAGGAAGGCAGTTCCTGTGGAACGCTCAGGGTTGGACCAGGGCAAGTGCGCACAGCAGCCAGTTTAGGAATCGCGCTGATAACCCGAGCACGGACCAGGTACGACTCTGCAGTTCCGTTTTAGGAGCTTGGGGAGGTCGGTCCACACCGTGACCCCCTGGAAGTAGGTGCTGTCGTCTGTCCCACTTTACAGGGGTGTAAACTGAGGCGTGCACAGGGGATAAGCAAGGAGCATTGATTTGAACTCTGTATGTCTCCGGAGTCTTTTTTCTTTCTTTTCATTGATTTGAAAGACAAGAGACAGAAACAGCGGGCTGCCATCTGCTTGCTCACTCCCCAAATGCCCGCAACAGCTGGGCCTGCTGGGCTAGCCAAAGCCTAGAGCCTGGAACTCCATCTGGATCTCCCACGTGGGTGGCAGGGCCTCAAGTACTTGAGCCATCGGCTGCCTCCCAGGGTGTGCATTGGCAGGAAGCTGGACTGGAAGCTGAGGCAAGCAGGAGCCCTGGGGACTTCCATGTGGAATGCAGGCCTGGTGGTGTCTTTATCCCTGAACCAAGTGCCGGCCCCCAGAGTCTGTGCTCTTCTGCCATATTGTGAGGGTGGGGGCAGTCCCCAGAGGTGATACCCAAGACAAGGCTTGGAAGTTGGATTTAGGCAGCCGGTTGGCAAAGAGAACGGTGGACAGAGAGCGGGAATGTGAAAGGCCGAAGGAAGAGAACTAAGTTTGGCTGGAGTGTAGGGTAGAAGGACAGAACAAGGAATAAGGGTTGGCACACAGATGCATGTTAGGAGTTGGTACTGTTCTAAGATTCTTTGTTTTTTTAAGATTTATTTATTCATTTGAAAGAGTTACACAGAGAGAGAGAGAGGTCTTCCATCCGCTGGTTCACTCCCCAATTGGCGGCAATGGCCAGAGCTGTGCCAATCCGAACCAGGAACATTTTTTTTCCAGGTCTCCCACATCGGTGCAGGGGCCCAAGGACTTGGGCCATCTCCTACTGCTTTCCCAGAGAGCAGAGAGCTGGATTGGAAGTGGAGCAGCCAGGACTCAAACTGGTGCCCATATGGGATGCTGATGCTGCAGGCAAGAGGCTTAACTCCCTGCACCATGGCATCGGCCCTTAGAAGCTTAATTTGTTTTAAAGATTTATTTATTTATTTGAAAGTCAGAGTTAGAGAGAGGAGGAGAGGCAGAGAGAGAAAGGGAGGTCTTTCATCTGGTTCGCTCCCCAATTGGCTGCAACAGCACTTCATGCAGTGGCTTTACCTGCTATGCCACACTGCTAGCCCCGATTCTTTTTTTTTTTTTAAGATATATTTATTGGAATTTTGCCTCTCTTGGGGCTCCCCTCCAGGCCACTCTGGCTGGAGGTTTCTGTCTTAAATAAATTTTGCTTTTCTTTAAAAAAATTTTTATTTATTTGAAAGGCAGAGTTATAGAGAGATAAGGAGAGACAGAGAGAGGTCTTCCATCCACTGGTTCACTCCCCACAAATGGCCACAATAACCAAGACTGAGCCAGGCCAAAGCCAGGAGCCAGGAGCTTCTTCCAGGTCTTCCATGTAGGTGCAGGGCCCCAAGGGCTTGGACCCTCCTCTGTTGCTTTCCCAGGTGCATTAGCAGGGAGCTGGATGGAAAGTGGGGCAGACAAGACTCCAGTTGGTACCCATATGGGATGCTGGTTTGCAGACCCAGGCTTAACCCACTGTGCCACAGGGCTCACCCCCTAAGATTCTTTTATTTATTTATTTTTTTAAGATGTATTTATTTATTTGAAAGGCAGAATTACATAGAGAGACAGAGAGGTGTTCCATTTGCTGGTTCACACTCCAAGTGGCTACAACGGCCAGGACTGGGCCAGGCCAAAGCCAGGAGCTTCATCTGGTGGGTGCGGGGGGCCTAAGCACTTGGTCATCTTCCATTGTTTTCCCAGGTGCATTAGTGGGGAGCTGGATTGGAAGTAGAGCTGGCATCTACCAGTGTCACAGACAGCACCTTAACCCACTGCACCACAATACCAGTCCCTGTTCTAAGTTTCTTACATATAGTAAGTTGTTTCATTTTTACAACAACCTTAAGAGGTGGGTAATGTTACCCCTGTTTTCCTGAAAAGAACATCAAGGCACAAAATGACTTGTTCAAGGTCATCAACTAGCAAGAGCAGAACCCACAGGGCCAGCGCTGTGGTGTAGTAGGTTAAGTATCCACCTGCAGTGCCTGTATCCCACATGGCATCGGTTCAAGTCCTGGCTGCTCCACTTCCGATCCAACTCTCTGCTATGGCCTAGGAAAGCAGCAGAAGATGGCCCAAGTGTTTGAGCCCCTGCACCCACATGGAAGACCCAGAAGAACTGGTGCCTGGCTACGCATTGGCCCAGCTCTGGCTGTTGTGGCCATTTCAGGAGTGAACCAGAGGATGGAAGACCTCTCTCTCTATCTCTCCCTCTCTCTGGCTGTAATTCTGCCTCTTAAATAAATAAATAAGGAAGAACAGAACCCAGAATTTGAATGCAGAAATTCTAGGTCCAGAATCCACTCTGCCTTGCACTGGAGAAGCTAATCAACCATCCTTTATTCCCATTTCTAGAGTTTCTCCCTTATCAAAAGGACAGTGGGAAGCCACCCAAGGGAGGGTCAGACACGGACAAAGAGTGAAGCTGAGAGCCTCTTTGCAGTCTGGTCATAGCAGCGAGGCAGGGGCCAGCTTGCCATCGTAGGTGTGGAACAGAGGCTAAGGAAAAAGGATCGAGACAGCCACAACGGCGGAGTCCAGAGGATTGGTGGCTGATCGGCTGTGAGGAGAGACAGGATTCTAGGAGGATGTTGGGCCCCTGAGTGAATCCCGATACCCTCCCCTGAGGCAGGGAACACAGCTGAGCAGCCTTGAGGTGTGCGTCTGGTGGGGGCACACGGCTGGGGGTTGGGATGAGGCTCCTTCAGGTTGTCCAAGTGCAAGCTCTGTTTAGTGAACATCTGGCCTCACGGGAGCTAAAGCAGGTCAGAGGGAGGGACCGAGCCAGACGTCGGTGAGTCATCCCCTGTCCTTGGTGATGAAAGCCGTTGGCTGAGATGATCCCTAGGAGAGAGCGGGGCCAGTGCTCCTGGGCTTGCGTTAGGTCTGTGTCCCAGTGAACCCAGGCTAGGTTAGAAGTGCATCCAGGCCACTTACCCGGCCTGGCACCGTGGCTTAGCCAAGCCACCCTGACCGTGCTCAGGACACTTTACCTTACAACTGGGCAGAATCATCAGCACAAGCCCGGTGTGCAGTAAGGCGTTTATGGAATGCTGTACTGCAGTGACAAGCAGGGTGGTTGTGTGCGGGTTGACTTTTGCACGAGGTCAAAAGTGAAAGCAGCACGTGGTGGGGACTGTGTCCTGGTCGGCGGCCTTCAGCGGAGCTCTGAGGTGCGTGGACATTGCAGACAGAGTGGAGGATGAGGAGCTTCAACAGAAGACAGAAAGGCGTCACTGCAGAGGGGCCGGGCAGTCTGGCCAGAGTGGTTACCTGGGAGCTGGGGAGAAGTCGGGATTTGAGAACGCAGAGGGGGGCCGGCGCTGTGGTGTAGCAGGGCATCATGCATGGACACCGGTTCGTGTCCACCTGCTGGTGCGGCTGTGAGGTTCTGCAGGGGGTGGCCCAAGTGCTTAGACCCCTGCTCCCACGTGGGAGACCTAGAGGAAGCTCCTGGCTCCTGGTCTTGGCCTAGCCCAGTCCCGGCTGTTGGCAGCTGTTTGGGGAATGGACCAGCGGATGGAAGACCTCTCTCTCTGTCTCCCTCTCTCTAACTCTACCTTTCAAATAAATAAAAGTAAACAACAACAACAACAAAAATAGAAGAGCACAAAGGTCCCAGAGGGGGCAAGAAAAGGCTTGAAAAGTGGATGTGGACCAAGCCTCAGCTAGACTGGTGCAGGGTGTGAATGAGATTTCAAAGGAAAGCTCACTCTACGGGGCTGACTGGCTAGGAGAGAAAGCACGTGTCAGAGATGCTGAGGCCAAGGGACAGTGTCGCACCAGGGAGGTACTTGATTGGAGGGGGGAGGGGCACTCACAACCTTGGATTTGATAGACAACTGGAGACATTGCACAGACAGGACTGAGGGTTCAGAGGTGAGAATGGTTCACATGAGCGTGATGGTTAACACCATGGAAGTAGATAAGGGTACCCAAGAGATGGACAGATGATGTCTTAGGGGAGGAATGCCCTGAATCGCTCAGTCCCAATGTGGTGGCCTGGAGTCCCACAACCACGTTTGGAGGGAAACCAAAGGGAGCCGTGACTGGGGCCAGTAAGGCAGTTTGGGTCCCAGCACCCAACTTCTTTTTTTTTTTTTTTTTTTTGGACAGGCAGAGTGGACAGTAGAGGGAGCCAGAGAGAAAGGTCTTCCTTTGCCGTTGGTTCACCCTCCAATGGCCGCCGCGGTAGGCGCGCTGCGGCCGGCGCACCGCGCTGATCCGATGGCAGGAGCCAGGTGCTTCTCCTGGTCTCCCATGGGGTGCAGGGCCCAAGAACTTGGGCCATCCTCCACTGCACTCCCTGGCCACAGCAGAGAGCTGGCCTGGAAGAGGGACAACCGGGACAGGATCGGTGCCCCGACCGGGACTAGAACCCGGTGTGCCGGCGCCGCAAGGCGGAGGATTAGCCTGTTAAGCCACGGCGCCGGCCCCAGCACCCAACTTCTGGGGCCAGCTTGGGAGACCCTGGGAAGGTCCGCATTCTCTCTTCTCTGTTGTTAAAAGGCAGGACCCTGCTTGTCAAGGCTGTTTGCATCTTGCAGTAGGGACACTGCAGTCTCAGCTCTTTCTCTCTGATCTCGGCTAGAGCCTGTCAGAGGCACTCACTGCGCAGGCGTCATTGCCGAAGCTCAGCTGGGTTTGCCGCCTGTGCTTTTCCCCCTAGGTACGAGGAGATTGACTTGGAAACTGGCATTTTGGAGTCCAGGAGGGACCCGGTCCCTCTGGAGGATGTCTACCCCATTCACATGATCTTAGAGAACAAGGATGGCATCCAGGGCTCGTGTCGGTACTTTAAGGAGAGGAAGAACATCACCAGCGACATCAGGACCAAGTCTCTGCAGCCGCGTTGTACGATGGTGGAAGCCTTTGACAGGTAACTGGTTCACCCCCGTCAGGAACCCCTCACGTCAGGGGTGTGGTCAGAGCACTCGGCTCGGGTCTTTGGCCCCAGCGTCTCTTGGAGGTTGCCAACCCTGCTCTAAGCCAGCTCTCAGCCCGCTTCACCCCACTGCAGCTGGGCTGATTGAGGTCAGGGCTCCTATCTGTCCCTCTGTTTGTGTGCATGGTTGCGGCAGGCAGCTGACATTTGGAAGTTGCCTTTTTGTTCTCTTGTCCTAGCTGGGCCCTGGGCCGCAGAGCCATCCCTGTGCAAGTCCTCAGGAGGTCAGCCTCTTGAAGGTAGAGACCGGCTGTGTTTATCGTAGCGTTCTGGCACTTGGCGCAATGCTTGGGCAGTATCTGATGTCACAGTCAGCAAACCAGAACCAGCAGGAGTCACTGAGCCAGATAATTGCCAATGATGTCCAGAGTCATTGGAATTACAATGGTGTGGGCTAGGAAAGCCATCTGGGGAAGAAAACAAAGAGCAGCAAAGCCACTCCACTGCGTTCAAACTTTCTCCCAAGTGACCTCTTAGAATTTAACTTAGTGAGGGTTTTGAGAAAAAGGATCCTGAGTTTGTCACCCTGAGCGTCATGTGGACTCTGTTTACTATGTGTTAGCATCCACTTGGAAGACAGGCCATACGGTCCTCGCTGACTTACACAGACAACTCATTATAGGCCCAAACAGTGTATTGACACAGCTTCTTCCTTTTTCTTTTTGTCTGCGTGGTGGTGGAATCAGGGGGAAGGAAAGCCATCAGGCTAGACAGGTCTGGGCGGTGTGGCCAGGCTAGGGCCGGGAAGAAGGGAGAGGCGAGGGCTTGGCAGCCCATGAGCTGTGGCATGTGGACCCTTGGTGACTCCTTCACCCAGGAAAGGGAGGCCTCTGGTCCAGTAACATGATACCACGTGGTGAGCAAGGGGCGTGCTCTCCACAGCACCTCCTGTACAACTCCCTGATGCAGGGCCAGGGCTGGGCTCCTAGAGTGTGCATGGGGAGGGTCGCTCTGCCCCAGGCATGAGCCTAACTCAGGCCAGCCTCTGCTGGAGGTAGAGCTTCAGCTATCAGTGGGAGCGGTGGACAGCTTGGACTGTGGGCCCCTGCATGGGAATGAGGCGTCTTGCAGCACCTTGCTTGCAAACTTTTTACTTCTTTCTGGACATTATCTTTGACCCATCAGATCTGTTGTCCAGCAGAGAGAAGTCACTGACAGCACAGTTGGGTGTTGCTGACTCTGAAGGTCTATCAGTCCAGTGCACTTGGCATGGTCATTCACTTAAGTACACTTGCTGAGCACCCACCCTGTGCCCAGCTCATTCTAGGCACTCAGGATATCCTTATGAACAAGTTGGGGGTGTGCCTGTGTTTGAATTAAGGAGGATGGACGAGAATGTTGCCCGCCCCCCTCTCCCCCCTTGGCTGTTTGTGAGTGCTAGGTGCTGTGAAGAGCCTGGGAATGGTTGAGTGGGACTGGAGCTCTGGCTGACGTTTTCTGGAAGGCCTGGGTGATGGGAAGGAATCAGCTGTCTTAGGATCGGGGACAGGGCAGCAGCTAGGCAGACGGAAGAGCCAGGACAGTGACCCTGACACTTCTTACTGGCACAAGAAGGCCCCTGTGGGTGAAGATGAAGTGAGCGAGGCAGGGGGGGCCTTCCAGGCCGGGGCAAAGGTGTGGATTTGGTCTGAGTGCCTTGGCGAGCCCTGCAGGGCATCAGCCAGGAAGTAACAGGTCAGCCCTGTTCATTCAGCACACTGTGGGGTTCTAGGATGGCAGACCCACTTCGGAACATGATGGCCTTCTGGGAACCCAGAAAACGATAGTTCTAAATCTGCTTTTTCAGATTTCCATTTTCATAAAATCGCTTCGACCTGTTTCTTCACGTGGGTGTTTCTGACTTGCAGGTGGGGGAAGAAGCTGATCATCGTTGCCTCCCAGGCCATGCGTTACCGGGCCCTGATAGGCCAGGAGGGGGATCCTGACCTGAAGCTCCCCGACTTCTCCTACTGCATCCTGGAGCGACTGGGCCGGTCCAGGTGGCAGGGGGAGCTGCAGCGAGACCTGCACAGCAGTGCCTTCAAGTAAGGGGGAGGATTTGCATGTGGGGCTCACTGACCACCACAACCTGCCTCCCAAATGCAGGGGCTGCTGCCTTGTCTTCCCTGGGGATTTTTAAAAATCTCTGACTGTTCTCTTGGGTTGGCTGGGTCAGTGTGTGTCGGTGCGTACGTCTGAGGGAGAGACTCCCTACACTGTGGGGCTAAAACTACCAGCAAACCAAAACGACGTGACCCACACCCTCCTCCCCTTCCCCCTCCTCCTCCTCCAGGGTCGATGCTGGGAAGCTTCACTATCACAGGAAAATCCTGAACAAAAACGGGCTCATCACAATGCAGTCCCACGTGATCCGGCTGCCCACTGGAGCCCAGCAGCACTCGATCCTCCTCCTCCTCAACCGCTTTCACGTGGACAGGTACACTTGGAGGGAACAGAGCCTTCGGCGACTTGTACTGCAGCCACGAGCATGATGCTTTCAAAAATCATTAGAGGCCAAATGAGAATATGACTGTGGCTTTCCAAAGAAGACATTTAGTTGTCTGTTTCTGTTGAAAATAAGTCCTGCTCACTTAGAAAGCCTGGAAATTAGAAAAGGACAAAAAAAAAAAAAATGCCTGCTACTCTGTAGCTCAACAATGGGAACTTTTATCATTTTGGCGAGAACTTTTTTAGTTCTCATTAAAGGTGAGAACCAAAGGTGTAAAAAAAAAAAAAACATCAAACTTGAGTTGCTGTGGTGGCAGAGTTGTGGTTGGATTATGTCCATTTCAGATTGGAGGTTTTTGCAACACAACCGTGATAATCCACCCACTGGGATAAGTGATACTTATGTGCAGCTTGTCCTGACTCCAAACCTCCAGGAACAAAAGCTGCCCCTGTGCTCCGGTCACGTGTCTGGTAGTCCTGACTCGCCTTCAAGCACACCCACCATCAAAATGTCCCAGACTCCTAGTTTATCTTTCAGTCTCTGTTTTGGAAACCTGCATTGAAGAGAATTCTGTTTGGTGAATTGGTTTCTGATTTCTAATTAGTCACACCATCCATTAGTTACAT
Source organism: Lepus europaeus (assembly GCF_033115175.1). Classification (NCBI taxonomy): domain Eukaryota; kingdom Metazoa; phylum Chordata; class Mammalia; order Lagomorpha; family Leporidae; genus Lepus; species Lepus europaeus. The sequence continues at coordinate 5,744 of NW_026909011.1, read as the reverse complement.
GATGCTGTTACTGCACTTGTAGTTGGTGGGCGGCCTGTAATCTACAAAGAACGTAGGGTGAGAATCCTGGGGAAGGGGAGGAAGCCCTGGATCAAGTCAGGCACTGTACTCCAGTTACTGCCTTTCCCTTGGACAAAGGTGCTGACCACTACGGACTGTGGTTTCTTCTGTGTAAGATGGCCATGACTCAGTGCTCCTACGCATGGTAGTTCATGTGCTGTACATATCTGCCCCTTCATCCATTCTTTCACCGATTGAGAAGTGGGTGCAATGTTGAGGTCTCATCCGTGTGCTCTTCCTTCCCCTTGGATGTGAGTCAGGCCAAGCTGCCCTCATGTGGCTGACCTGTGTCCCTGCTCCGGGCTCCCCAGGGCACACGCAGCCAGGAGCCCTGAGCTCTTCAGTTGAGTCTTTTGGTGACCATGAGCTTGGAAGTATTTATTGTAACATCCGCTTCATTATAGAAATGAGCTGACAGGTGGAATCGGGCACGCTGTGAAGTCAGGTGGAAAGCAGCTCCAGATTGAGCGAAGTGTCAGGAGGGCGTGAAGTAAGCACTGGGTTTAGGGAAGGAAGACTCAGGCTAGCGTCTTGGACCTGAAGTTTGGAAAAAGCTGATTCACTTCTTGATGTAATTATCTCCATCTTTCTTTGCTGGGTGATTTATAAGGAAATGTTGTAAGAAAAGCTTCCTAGACTTCAAAGTGTTATAAAAATGTCAGGGCTCAGGGCTCACATTGTGGTGCATAGAGCATGTTGAGCCACCACTTGGAACACTGGCGTTCCATATGGGTGCTGGTTCTTGTCCCGGCTGCTCCACTTCCAACCTGGATGATGGTTGAGACCTTGAGCCTGGGCCAGACGGTGAGTTTGAGGAAGTCAACTGTGTGGTGTCTCTCGCAGGAGGAGCAAATACGACATCCTCATGGAGAAGCTGTCGGTGATGCTGAGCGCACGGAGTAACCGCATCGAGACACTGGGCAGGCTGAGGGAGGAACTGGTGAGCTGGGGGGGGGGGGGGGGCCCAGGGTGCCAGGCTGACCCTGACCTGTGCCCAGCCTGGCGAGCTGCCTCAGCCTAGACAAGGAATTGCAGCCCTGAGCCCTGCGGTGCACCCCAAAGGATCGGGCTGTCTTCCCTTTTGGAGGGTGAGAAAAGGCTCAATGCCAGGGCCCGATTTCCCTGCCCTCCCAGCCGTCGCTCTTGGCCCAGCTGTCAAGGTTCACACGGAGAGTGGTAAATCCTCAGGTTTATACTTCCTCCCGTGATTGTCCCCAGCGGGCTTAGGCTGCGATGACGGAGCAGAAGAGGAGAGGACAGGGCCCAGAGCACCTCGGCCCTGCCTCATCTCTGGTCCAGGAGCAGTGACTGAGTCACAGAGTGAGCACGAGAGGAAGAGCAGAAGGGGGGTGGGGTGCTGCTCCTTGCAGGAGTGCACGTCAGGAACAGGAGGGCGCCAAGACAGCCCTGGAGGTTGGAGCACAGAGCGTCGCATGTGAGGTGAAGGTTCGTGGGGACCTGCTCTGTGGTCACATATCACAGCCACGAGGACTGTCGTTGCCACTGGTCCTCCTGTGCCACACTGGTGCAGCTCTGGTCTCCGATTTCCTCGTTCGGAAATCAGAACTCGCTGCAGGGTCACTGCACACCCAAGTATCTTCAAAGCCAAGGTTATAAACCAGAGGCTTGTGGGTCACACCTGGCTTGTGAAAAATCAATTTGACTTAGCTTTTTCTTTTTTTTGAAAATGGAGATTTCATATACACACCTAGGTGTGTATTTGGGGAAAAAAAAACCTCCATTTTCCTTTCTCCAGCTTCTCTTGAAAAATCCGCAGCTCTGAGCCTGCAGCCTGTCCTGACAACAGTGAGCTGGAGCTAGGTGTGCACTGGGCAGCCCCCGCCCCCAGCCCCCTCCTTTGTGTGACCCTCAGACCCCGAGGCCAAGCGTCAGCGCCATCTGTGATCACGTGCACTGTGCTTTCTAGCTGACTAACAAAAGTAGGAAATAAAAGGCCGCTTGAGAAGGCCTCTCTCAGGAGACCCTAGCAGAGGTGAAGGAAGTCCCGACCCCCCACACTGGCCCTGGCTGACTTCGGAGATTGGAGACTTCTGCCCTGGAGTCGCTGGGGCAGGGAGCTGGGGCTGCTGTGCCCTGGGGTCAGCACTGTGGACTGCATGAGAGACAAGAGTTGACTGCTGCAGGCCATTCTTTCACTTATCCATTCAACAAACACCGTAGCAGGTGTCTCCTTTGAGTCAGAACCGTGCTCCACCCTAAGAGGGCAACAGCGAACCAGGGTGACGGGTCTGTGTCACAGAGCTGTTCTAATGGAGGGGCAGGCGAAGAATGCCTCCGAGCTCAGTGACAGAGGCCGGGGACAGCTTCACAGGGCAAGTGACACTCCAGGGGGGCCCTTGCCCAGGCGGACAGGTGCATTGGCATTTCAGCCGAGGAGAGCAGCTCACGCAGAGGCCCGGAATTGGGGAGCCCATGGGACGTTTGTAGAGGTCACTGGGGGTGGCTGATGCTGGGGTGCTGGGGGGATGGCTGGAAAAGAAAGGGGACCTATGATGCTGGTCCTTGGGCCAAAGCACTGCTGAGTGTTTAGGGAAGATGGACAGGCCAAGGGAGGGCCATTGAAATGGGTGGGGGTGGCAGCCGTGGCCAGGGAGGCCTGAACTGTTTTGAGAAGCATTTTAGGGGTGAAACGAACCGGTGAGTGGTTGAGCCAGGATGTCGAGGCGCAGGAAGCAGAAGGACCTGAAGATGAAGTCCATGTAGCTTCCATGGTCAGAGCGGGTGCTGCTGGCCAAGGTGCCTGGGAGTTTGGTCTCGGCCGAAGCTCCTCGGAGAGGACAGTGCCTGGCCGTGTTGCGGCCTGGTGGATGTTTGTCAGATGGATGCATGAATGAAGCACACAGCAGTTGGGAGAGAAGGAGGCACAGGACGATTTGATTTTTTTTTTTAAAGATGTATTTATTTATTTGAAAGGCAGCATTACAGAGAGGCAGAGAGAGAGAGAGAGAGAGAGAGAGAGAGGTCTTCCATCTGCTGGTTCAATCCCCAAAAGGCCGCAAGGGGCGGATCTAGGCTGATTCATTCCAAGCCAGGAGCCAGGAACTTCTTCCGGGTCTCCCACATGGGTGCAGGGGCCCAAGGACTTGGGCCATCTTCAATGGCTTTCTTCAGCCACAGCAGAGAGCTGGATCAGAAGTGGAGCAACTGGGACTCGAATCGGCGCCCATATGGGATGCCAGCACTGCAGGCAGAGGCTTTACCCGCTACGCCACAGCACTGGCCTGACAATTTTGATTTTAAGATTTATTGAGTGTGCAGATCTTCTGGGACATTCTGCTGGCCATGGCTGTCAGCAGCAGGAGTCAGAGAAGGCTGAGAGGGGTTTGGTGAAGAGTCAGTCTGGGATGAGGCTGGGGCCATGAACTTGGGTGCTGTCTCTTGAAGAGTGAGGAGGCTCCTGCTGCTGCTCCCTCTCTTTGCTGGGCAGATGGTACGAGTCCTTGATGACAGCCCCTGGAAGGCAGGATTACATCATCCTTGCTCACTTAGGGTGGTCCAGGCCTCGTGCCATATGTTGAGGGCTGGGGGATTGATGGATAAGTTTCCATAGGGTCTTTCTGTGATGCTGGGGGCCCGGCTAGATTAACGATGGATGCCATTTACAAGCCACTGCGTCTGAATGGGCCCCGTGGGAGTCATCTGTGGTTTTGGGTGCCCATATGTTCTGCTGAGCGTCCACCTGTGTGGAGGAAGCCGCCCCAGGCGTCTGTCTGCTCACTGCCTCTCTCTTGGAGGGTAAGAGGAAGCCTAGGAGAGGCACAGAGCAGCCCTCAGTCCTGCGTGCCTCCTCCGGTCCAGTCTACCTTAGAGCAGTGGCACCTTGCCTTTCTCTTCCAGGTGCTACACAATCCAATAGCAGCAGTGGTCAGGAGGGTGGGACACAGGAGCCAGATGGGCCCAGTGTAGGACAACGCTGTGATAGCGGTCGCCTTAGGAAATGCCCTTTCCTCTCAATGACAGCTACAGAAAAGCAGCCCAGAAATGGGAATAAACAGCAGCTGACCTTCGGTTTCACCATCCGCGGTTCTGATAGGGAGCATGAAGGCCGCGGCCCTGGGGACAGCATGTCCTGCTGAACGGAAGCAGCCGGTCCTCGGCTCGCGCCAACTCCGGGGGCAGTGGGGGCTCGGGCAGCTGCACTTCTGGCACTGCTTGCCAGATCTTACATCTTAAGGGAAACCAGAATCTGGTTTCTGGTTTTTTGTCCCCCTGATATGAAATCTTCCACCCTGATGTTGGGAAGTGAATTACTTTTTTCAGAAACACGCAGCCGTGGGCATTTGGCAGAGCAAGTGAGACGCTAGTTAGGATGTCCACATCCCATATTGGAGGGCCTGGATTCAAATCCCAGTGCCACTATCAATTCCCGCTTCCTGAGCTGGGGATGGCTCCAGTACCTGGGGCTCTACCGCCCACATGGGAGATCTGGATGGGGTTCCTGGCTCCTGGCTTTGGCCTGGCCCCGCCGCCATCTGTTGCAGGCATTTGGGGAGTGAATCAGTGGACAGGAGCACCGTCCTCTGTCCCTGTCTTTGACTTGCTCCCTCTTTGTCTCTGCCTTTCGAATCAATACATAAACACGTAGAGGGAAAGGCGTGCCTTTGACGGCCCCTGCGGTGAGACAGTGAATGCGATCGTTGTGGTCCTCTCCTCCTGGGCAGAAGTAGGAGCAGTACCCTGGATGTACCCTCATCGTTTTGTTGTAACTTCATAGCTGAACGACTTTCTTAAAAACATCCCAAAAGGCATTTTAAGATATATTTTCTCCTATTTGTTCCCCTACCTGTAGGAGATGTATGTGTGTATTTATTAATGATTAATTAATATTCTTACATGGTTAAAAAGATCCACACACTGTGCAAGGGCCCATGTGGAAAGTCTGCTTCCATCTCTGTGGCCACCTGCCTCATTCCCACCCTGTGGTCCCCTTGGGGATCTCATTAGGCAGACACCTGTCCCCGTCTTGGCCTCAGAAGGTGGTGTTTGGAAACCAGGGCTCTGGGCCTCGTTTTATTCCTTGAGAGCATTCCTTGGCTGTGTTTGCTGGGCAGTGCCTCCAGCGTTTCTCCACTCGAGAGCCCAGTAGCTCAGGTCCTGCACTGGCTCACGTCCGCAGCTCCCAGTGGTTTCGGATTCCTCGCTTGCGCCTGACAGTCGCTTTTGTCTTGGCAGGGGCTGTGTGAAAGGACGTTTAAGCGCCTGTACCAATACATGCTGAATGCCGGACTCGCCAAGGTCGTGTCTCTTCCCTTGCAAGAGATTCACCCTGAATGTGGGCCCTGTAAGACCAAGAAAGGTAAAGATCCAAGGCTCGGCTCGGGTCCCGGGTAGGCTGGGCTGGGCTGGCCTATGGCTCCTGTCCGTCTTCCCAGCCCAGCCTTTCTCTCCGGGTACCCTCTGCCCTGCAGTGGGATGATTCACTTATTTATGCAACTCTTTACCCCTCCGTGCCTGGCTCAAGTCCTTCCCTGTAAGAAGCGTGTGGGGAATGTTTGCCGAATGGAAGCGGGGCAGGCTTGCACCCCCCAACATGCCAAGTTCGTGGTGTCCTTTGCTCCTTTTTTTTGGGGGGGGACTTAAAAACATGCTATTTTATTTTTACATATTTGAAAGGCAGAGACAAAAATCTCTTCATCTGCTGGTCCACTTTCCAAATGCCTGCA